>NC_083334.1:910000-1170000 GCF_963455315.2 Globicephala melas
TGAATTCAAATGACTATATTTTCCTTCGGGGATCAGAGTCAAATTTGGCCTGCAGTGTCTATATCCCTTCTAGAATGGAAACTCGATGATATCAAACTTTAAAGACAGCTTTCTTTGTTCTTCAGGACAAATTCAGCTTTGAAATTTAACAAAAAATATTGCCTTATGCAGGCACTGGCTCTAAAGGATTATACAACAGACTAAGAGAGAGGGAGAATGAGAGCAAAGAGTGAAGGTTAGAAAACAAAACATGCAATTAGAATCTTCTTTCTATTCACCTAGTCATTGACTTATTTTAATGTATTACTTGTCTTACTGAAACATAGCGTTACTTTGAGTTTTGTTTGTTTACAGCTCCTGAAGGACTGAGCTCCCCATCCGTCTGACACAGCTCTTGGACAAGTGGTACGGCCCAATCTACTTATTTCTCTTGCTACAGTGGTATACGCTGTGTCTTCAGAGGAAATCAATTCTAAAATGTATTCAGAGAAACCTGTTCACAATCCATGTCAAAGCATTCAACAAAATAAACTGCCCTGTCTGGAAAGTCTTCAGATACATTCGAAATTGAGGGTTGGAATAAAAGGGTAAGAACTGCTCTCACTGGAGTAGCCGCAACAGTTCAGTATCAAAGAAAATCACTAATCACTCCATAGATAGATGCAGATTCATTTAAAAATCTTTACGCACCACTTACTTAGTTTTATTTCATTTCCTTTAGTCTACAGTTTGATCAGGAAGTTGGCATTTGAGCACTGGCATTTGAATTTTGAGATGCTAAAAACCTGGCAAGAAAAAAGTGCCTCTTATTTTAAGCATCACTTGAGTATCTTGTATACAGTTAGCTGTGACTGTAAGCTTTACTTTGGAGGCAGAGAGTAAGCAGCTAGTGTGTGTGTGTGTGTGTGTGTGTGTGTGCGCGCGCGCGTGCGTGCGTGCGTGTGCGTGTGTGTGTGTGTTTAAACGCGATCATCACGCTATACAACTTAGGCTGGTTTGTTTTTTCACGTGTAAGATAATGGGCTTTTAAGCTGTACAGCTAGATATTGTTTGGCTTCGATACAACCTGTTTTATCCAAACAGAATTCCTTTCCTTAATCCCTTCAGCTGGGGAGCAAACTTTCCTACGTGACGTCCACTACAAGGAACAGAGACAACAAGCCCCCAGCAATCCCCCAACAGGCTGGCACGTATTGCGTTTGACTGTGTGACGTAGAGAAGACAGATGCTAAGTCACAGTATAAAAAGTGGAGGGGTCGGATCTGCCGACGCATCTTACAAGTATTTCACTCAACGATCTGCTATTAATAAGATTCTGGAGTTTGGATTTTGGCTGACATTTTCAAACTTCATTTATATGATAAAAATGATTTGGATGCATTAAAATTAGAGGGGAAGAGGCACTTAGAATAACTTGAGATACAGTACGGGTGTTCTAGGTGCCTGCTCAGGTCTAATTTATGTTAGTTGTACATACATATAGATTGGGGTGCTACCTCAATAGAGCTTAACCTGCCTCTAAACTGTCTTCTTCCAAGTGGTAATGTAATTATTGTGAAAATTATAATCTGACCATGTCAGTAAACTAGTGTCTTTCTTCCTTTCTTCTTTTTTCTTTACTTTTTGTACTGAAGTACAGTTAGTTAACAACATTGTGTTAGTTTGAGTGTACAGCAAAGCGATTCAGTTATACATATATATATATTCTTTTTCAGATTCTTTTCCATTATAGGTTATTACAAGATACTGAATAGAGTTCCCTGTGCTCTACAGTACGGCCTTGTTATTTACCTGTTTTATATATACTGTGTGTTTCTGTTAACCCCAATCTCCTCATTTCTCTCTACTCCACCCCGACTGCTATCTCCTATTTCTTCCTTCTTTTTTTTCTTCTTCCCTCTATCTCTCAATCTGCTCTGGGTTTTAATTTAACATCTTCACTTACACTGAATAAGTATTTTGGCTTAAAATTTAAATTCTATCTTTCCAACACCAATATTAATAGGTCACCATTAACATACTAGCAGGAGGTCGAGAATGGAGCCAGCAAGATATTTACTCTTTCAAAGGATATGTCTAGAAGTTGTATGAACCAACCTTCTGAAATATCCCAAATAACAGAGTTTTTCTTTTTTTAGAAAATCCTGGAGAAAATAATAGTTTTTTTTTTTTTTTAATAAAATCACTGTTCAGATATCTTGAAAAACATTAAAAATTTAAAAAAAATTATGTTTGGTAACTTGAAAAATAAAATTTTTTTCTCCGTCCAAATTTGATTGCAATGATCCCACTCAGTTTTAAATGGTAGAATAATAAAATGTACCATATAAACAACTGAAAATAGTTGCATATTCCCACTGAAGCCTGGCTTACGCACGGGGCGGTGCTTTACTTTTTTCCTTTATTTTGCTCAGTGCCAGCATAGAAGGGAGGATATAAGTTGATAGCAAGCATCAGGCAGCTTTAAGCAATGGGCACAGTGGTTCCAATTATTTTAAGGTAGTATGTGCCCACGGAAAACTGCTTACGCATTTACTTATTCCTAATTTGGGTCGCACTGTTTCTAAGTAGCTTCATCATACCTCTCTGAGCAGGCCCTTTGCACCCCTGGGCTAAATCAGACATCCAAGTCATCTATTCACTCGTGCGGTGTTGCCATTAGCAATCTGCAATGGCTGTCACAGAGCTCTGTGATCAGCAGGGAGTATTCTGCGTGACCAGGGCTGCTGGAGAGAGAATGCAAAAATAACCTTCTGGGAGAAATGAAATATGGAATGAAATCAGTACTTTAAACAAATACATGTTCAAGTAAGCTTAAAAGCCCATTTATTATACTTCTGTTCTAAAAAGTATATATAATCATTTTACGAGCAGCTGATGACTTGAAACCAAGGCCGTCTGTTCCAGTTATAGTATACACAAAATTACAGATGTTGGGAGATTTCTCCATTGTTCTATCAGAGAATATCAACCCTCTTTATTTAAAGGCCAGTATATCCCTAGGCAGATTGAGTTTCCATGCTGTTGATTCAGGGCCTATTTCAAGCAAGGACTGCCGATATGTCAAAATGTATAGGGACTTTGCAATACACATAGTTTTCCAAAGGACAGAGTGAGATCACCAGTCTTAATCCATTTGTGACTTGATTTAGATTTAAAGTTGCCCTCGAGAAATAGCTAGCTGGTATATAAGTGTGCTGAAATATTTTCCATTGAGACAGCTTTCTCCTTAACCTTCAGTTTTTTGATCATGAGTCACTAAAATTATCTTGAAAAACTGGGAAAACATAAGTCCTATTATTAACAGAACTCATTACATTAGAATAAGGCAAAACAGCCTACTTACGATGAACAGTACCATTTTTTGTAATTTGTTCTTTCTGACATTTTCTAAAAGAATAGCTCTCCCTACATTAATGTTAAATAGATGGGAAAATATGACGTACAAGAATATATACAAATTGCATTTTAATTCCTATTTTTCTTTAAAAAATATGTCAAAGATAAATTTAACAGTGGTTTAAATATACACTTTGCTTCAAATGTTTAGGAAATGATGCCTAACACAGAGAAAAATAAAGCCATTAGTTTTCCATTTGCATAACTTGCCCTTGAACTTTACTTGACATTTCTCATTTGCTTTTGCAATATAAAGTCCAAGATCCCAGTTTAAAGGATATAAACATTAGGTTTTGATTTTGTATTTTTAGGAGCTAGGCATTCATTTTTCTTAATGTTCTTTTTTTTTTTTTTTGTGGTACACGGGCCTCTCACTGTTGTGGCCTCTCCCGTCGCGGAGCACAGGCTCCGGACGCAGGCTCAGCGGCCATGGCTCATCGGCAGGCAGACTCTCAACCACTGCGCCACCAGGGAAGCCCTGTCCATTTTATATGGATAGTTTAAGTGTCAATTTAAGGTATATGGGTCTCACATCTATTACCTACACAAATTCCATATATTCTTAATTCTGAAGCCTTTAAAGCAATTCTATTTGGATTATTTTACATGAGAATATGTCACCAAAGATACAAAATTTGTAATATGAATTAAAAAATTTTTTTCAACGTTTTCTTGGTATGTAAGTCACCCACCCCAGCACATGAAAAGAGAGAAAAAGAAGAAAAAAAATCATCGCAGGAGGCTGTTATGCAGGTGATGTACTAACAAAGCTGGGTACCCTTTGTTGCTTTAATGGAAACCTGGATTTATTAAATTTATTAACTGAATTTAAAATTAAGCATTTAATTTTATTCCATTCTGTCTCCCTTGCTGCCCCTCCCTTACTTTCACCTTCTCACCTTCCTTCTTTTTTCAGAGGTATTGAGCAGTTCCTGTTGTAACAGGGACTATCTCAGAAGCTGGACGACAAGGTTATTAAAACAGAGGCCTGCCCCCACCTTCTGGGAACTTAGTCATTCAGGGAGAGAGATGGACGGTCGACAGATACTCACAGATTCCTGTAATTACAAAGTGTGACAAGGGCCAGGGCAAAACCTACTGGGACCAGGAGTGAGTATACCGGGACACCCAATTTAGATGAAGAGTCGAGGAAAGTCTTCTTTGAAGAAGTGACTTTTGCATTTAGTTTAGTGTATGGTTACCAAACAACAATATTGGGGGAGATATAATAGGTGTAGGATTTCATACTCGGTTCTGAAATTAAAATTGATAACAATAACCAAAAAATGAAACCTAAATTCCGAAAACAAAACAAAACATCTGAAGGTATGACTCCTATCCCAAAGGATCTTTATACTTGTATATCATATTTTTACTTGTTATACTTGTATATTATAATGTTATTAATGAATTTAATGCACTGTTCCTATAAGCACAGTTTCTCGAAACACCTACATATATATTCTCCCACTTAATCGTACATTAAGTTTGCGCCCTGACTAGGTAATTCCTTCGTTTAATAAATATTGATTTTCTACTGTGTTAACAGTGTGTATTCTGCTAGTTTCTAGGAATATGATATTGAAGGAGCATCTGTTGCTGGCTTCTGTAACATACAATCTAGTAGACACACAAGGGGGACGAATATCTCTGTGCTAAATTTTCTCTTGGGGATAAACTCAGGGCGGTTTGGCACACATGGGAGGGCCATGCATTCTTGGCCTGAGGTCAAGGGAGGTATACGGTGAGACAGTTACCAGCACACTCATTCCACCGGAGCAGAAACTGAAGCCCATAAATGCTACAGGACTTTCCCAACTTCCAACACCTCGAGAATTTTCCCAAATTATTTAAAAATCATATTGAGGCAGAAGAAAACAAGGTTATTTACTTAGATCATTATTGTATTATTGATAGTTAATTCCATCTTAATTTAGAATGATATTTCTATTCCAAACGGTTTACATAGTTTTACAAACCACCCACCAGCTAGAAAGGCTAACTCACTGCTTGATGATAGAGCCCTAAAAAATAAAAACAGACAGAAAAACCTGTAAACCTGTCATTTACCTTTGAACTTTTTCCACACTCAGCTTTCTCTGCAGGGGTACTTAATCATCCCTGCAGCTGCCCATATCGGGAAAGACAGAATCAGAGCAGGAAAGATTGTGCGACCACATTCAGGAATGAAAGAAGACAACTTTCATCTTAAAGTTCTTATTTTAAGTGTAGTCTTTAAGTAGAACTTACCTTCCCTAACAGCCTAAAAGAAAGCTTGAAATATACAAAGGACTTTAGCTCAACGGAGCTTACTTGTGAGTTCTAACAAAGAAAGTTAATTTCTTCTAAAGGACTTCATAATATGATAGGAAAAATTATCAGGAGGTAATTAGGAAAAAAGGCACTACAATCTGGAAAGAAAAGCACATCTTATAAGAGATCCAGAAATTCAGCACAATCTTATCTTGAGTTAGAATCCCAGTTGGGATTAGTATTTTTGCAGTGCATTAAAACTGGAATGTTTAGTGCACTGAGCCACAAGGCTGCCTTCCTTGATCATTCCCTATCAAAATCCACATTTTAAAATAACAGTACACCACTGGACACAAATTCAGTGGTTTCCCAGAGACCAATTTTTACTGTCAGATGTTAATAAACTAGTGTCAGTATAGTTGGATGATTTAGATGTGCTTGGACTGTTAGGATGTTCAGAGTGGTTCATCACCATTTTAAATGATAAATGTTTCCCGTCTGCTGATCTACGGGCACATTTAAATTATGTTGCATTACTATTCTGTCTCTTTAAACAAGAAGGAAATTAAGCTTCAAGTTTAATTAAGCATTATTTTAAAAATTGGGTTTTGGTATATAAAATTCACCACGTGATTCTTCCAAGTTCTTTCCTTGAGAAAATAGATTGCACGCACGTTTCACTGGGATTTGACCTTAATTAATCCTGTACTTTGTTATCCACCCCCTTGCTGAAACAGTCTTATCGAAAGGAATGCAAGCTATGGGCTAAGATAACAATCGGTCATTAACTCCTGTGTGCAATGCTGGCTGTGGTCCATGGGCATGGAATGAATCCAAAGCCTACTGTACACAGTAATGTCCAGCTTAGTGCTCCAGGGCTGAGAGACAAAATAAACTATGCAGAACAGCATCTTTACACAGTCTATCTGGATTTACACTAGAGCAAACGATCTGAGACATCCATAATGCAGCACGGACGCTGGCATCCAGTCCTGCCATGTCAGATTACACAGGAGGTCGGTCATTCCAGCGATGCCAGCTGAAGTCGATAACCAAAAATCACTTTCCAAATACCATTATTTTAGTAAGAATGATTTACAAAGTTATGCTATCACTTAACATTTAAAAGAAACTCACCATTTCTTTCTGCTGTTTTAGATATTACCCTAGAGCAGTAGGTCGCTTTACTGACATAACTTGATTGCCTTCTTTAATAAGAAAATGCTTAAATTAATAAATATTTGTGGCCTATTGATCTGAAGTGTCCGTGGTCCAGATAAACATGACACATCTGTGGGACTGTTCGTAAAGCAAATGCCTGGAGCATCTCAATCTATTATGCAGTGTGGCTTTTCCTTTGTTTGGGTTTTTTTTTTTTTTTTTTCTCCTGGACATTAAGCACCTCCTCAATATGTTTTTTTTTTTTTTTCTTTTTTTTTTTTTGCGGTACGCGGGCCTCTCACTGCTGTGGCCTCTCCCGTTGTGGAGCACAGGCTCCGGACACACAGGCTCAGCGGCCATGGCTCACGGGCCCAGCCGCTCCACGGCATGTGGGATCTTCCCGGACCGGGGCACGATCCCGTGTCCCCTGCATCGGCAGGCGGGCTCTCAACCACTGCGCCACCAGGGAAGCCCCTCAATATGTTTTTAACTTTGGGAATCTGAGGAATGCCAAATGCTGATTTCTTTGCATTTGTGAATCAACCAAAGAAACATCCTGTAACCCCCTGACACAGTGATGACGATCCTACAGTTTTTAGTATCCTTTTTAGATTCAAGAAGACTTTTCTGATCTTTGAATACTTTTCATTCATCTAACATTTACTGCATACCTACTTTATGCTTTGTATTCTTCTAGCTACTTGGAATACAGCAGTGAACCAAATAAGGAAAAAGAAAAAAAACAAAACACCTGACTTCAAGGACCATACGTTACAGAGGTGTAGATACACATGAGAGATGTGCACGCAACCTCTGTCACGGGTGGCCATTGAAAACTGAAGACACGTGGGATATTATGATAATATGAATTGCTTTTATATTTTAGATATCAAGTGATACAGGTGCTTAATGTATTATATATATACCACTTTGTTTGATTCCTTTTATTTTGTCTCCATGGAAATAATTTTAGCCTGCATCATTGCAATAGCCTCCTGACCTTGTACCACCTAACTCTTTCTTGACTCAAACTCACTTTGAAAATCAATTTAATTAAATAATTAATTGTTCAGTGGTGACCATACATAAGAGAGCTCTGAATTACTCTTCTTAAAACACCCTGCTTATCATGGCAGCGCTTAGGTAAGTGGTTCTCAAGGCCAACCAATTCAAGCTAGTCTGCTAAATCTCGTAGTCAAACTCCTTCATTATCTGCCCCCATGTGGCCTTTCCAAACATTGTCCTGTCACTCCCCATGTCCTGTTTTATACACAGGCAAACTATCCTTTATATCATCAGATTCCTTCCCTCAGGATTAGTTCCACCTCTATTAATTGCATGGCACAAGCCCTCTCAGGCTGAAAGGACATGAATCTTGGTACTTGCTGTCCTTCTACCTGGGACAGGGTCTTCCAGGTATTTTCCTGGCTCAGTCCCTCCTTTTAAGTGTGGACCCAAATGCCACTTGTTCAGAGAGGCCTGGGCGTCAATCAGTTCAATTAGCTACAGCCTCTGTGATGGGGAAGCAAAGAAGAAAGTGAGAAGAGAAACTAGAAATGTTTGCCCCAAACCTCTAAATTCTGCCCTCCCCTCCCCAATGTATAATCAGTGGGGATCTCCTTATCTGGAAATGTGGGTAATAAGAATCCCTCCTAACCTTGTACTTATCAGTGTCTAGGATAAGAAAACTGTGGTTTTTGAGTTTAGCCTACTCAAAACCTGTGAGATAAAATTCTCAGTTAACGATTAAAGAGATTAAAAAGAAAAAGTCCCATCCAGTATTTATCTGCAATGTTAAACTAAAAATATCAACCTAAGAAATAAGGCCATACATAAGTGGTCAATTGATTTTTGACAAAGGCGCCAAGGTAACTCAATGGAGAAAGAATACTCTTTTTAATAGGGTACTGGAAAAACTATATATCCACATGGAAAATAAAATATCTCTAGAGGCTTGCCATGAACTATAAAGGAAAATTAACTCAAAACAGATTATATAATAAATACAAAAATTCAAAAGATAAAACTTCTGGACGAAAACATAGAAAATCTTCATGACTCTGGCATAGGTAAATGTTTTTTAGGACAGAAAAAGAAGGAAGCATAGGATAAAAGAAATTGAACTTTATCAAAATTAACATTTGTCAAAATTCACCGTTAAGAAGATGAAAGTGAAGCCACTGGCCAAGGATTAGTATTCAGGATATTAACAAATGCTTTCAACTCACTAATAAAAGATAAACAATAAAAGAGGGCAAAAAAATGTGAACGGACACTGGCAAGTAAAGATAAAAAAACAGCCAACAAGCACATGAAAATAAGCTCTGTATCATTAGTCATCAGTGCAGAGCAAATTAAAGCCATAATGAGGTATCACTGCAAACTCATTGCAGTGTCTAAATTAAAAAGATTAACCACACCAAGTGTTGGTGAGGAAGTGGGACAATTGGAATTCTCATCAACTGCTAGTGGAAAGGTATAGTGGTGTCATCACTTCAAGAAACAGCTTTCCAGTTCTTTAAATAACATTAACATACGCTTACAATATGACTCAATAATTCCCTCTCTAGGTATCTGCCCCAAAGAAATGAAAACATATGTCCTTACAAGGACTTCTGTTCACAGTAGCTTAAATTAGAAATAACTGAAATACCCATTAACAAGTAAAAGGATAAACAAATTGTGTTCTATGTATTCAGTGGAATAATACTCAGCAATAAAAAGTTACATGCTCCCGACACATGCAACCACATAGTCACAAAAGTGCATATACAGTATAAGTCTATTCACATGATATTCTAGAAAAGACGAATCCATGGTGACAGAAGGTAGATCACTGGTCACCTGGGGGGATGGTCGCGTAGGATTGACTGGGAAGGGTCACAAGAAAACCTTCTGGGGGATGAAAATGTGCTCCACCTTGATTGTAATAGTGGTTAAATGATGTGTAAATTGTCAAAATTCACTGAAATATGCACTTAAATGAGTGAATTTATTGTACGTAAATGACGCCTCAATAACCTTGAATGAAACCTTCACAAAATACAAACTTGAGTTTATATTGCCGTTCACGGCTTATAAAATTCCTTCACATACATTATTTTCTACCTTATGACACAGATCTAAGCATGTTGGCTATTTTGCTATATCCATGGTCCTGGGAGGACAGCCTGGACTATAAGATATAACAGCGGTGGGGAAGGGGTGTGTGTGTGTGTGTGTTTGCACGTGCGTGCACGCTCACAGATGCATATAAGGAACGTGGGTATCAAATGTCTTACTTCTGCGTTCAGGTCTTATGTGTGGTGCCTGGACCTTTGCAAAGGTCATCATCCAAACCACACACAATGATAAGAGCATCCAGTACTTGTGGTTAGATGGAGGATGAAATCGGAGAGCAGATAGAGCGTGATTAGGGCAGTTCCTACCAATTAGCAAATACACAATATGTGAGAACTACCATTATTGATCCAATGTCACCCATCATACCTCAGTATCTTCATAGGTAAAAGTAAGATAAAAATAAAATCTGCCCTTCAAGGTTGCTGTGTGAATCAGATGAGCTCACGTGAGCTACTTCTGTGAAATCACTAGCATTAGGAGAGCCCCATGAAGCCATGGCCAGTCTGACTGTCGAACATACGTAACTGTAGCCCAGGACAAAAAGACCTTGTCAGGAAGGCTCTAGAGTGCTGATGAGTCTCTTCCCTAGCTGAGAGGTCTAAGTTAAGACAGCAAGAACTCTGCTCTGGAATCCCCTGGCTGATTGCTCACTTTTTGCAAACTCTTGAGTCCAAACTTGAGGTCCTCCTTTAGGAAAACCTACGAAGCCTCATCCCCACACGTGCATCTGGATCTCAGATCTCCTTTGTACTACGTGTTGGCTGAGCTGGAAGTACCCCAAAGTGAAAACACCTTCCGTCATGTCTGAGTCGCTATTTCTTTTCAGTCCCTTGTAGGATGGCCGAGCTCAAGACCTAATGAAAGGTCTGCTTTCTTCCCTTCCTGATATCAGTGCCCATCATTTTACACCATTTTTTCTCCTCCTTCTCTGTCTGTAAGGAGCCTCCTCTCTGGAACATGAGAACATAATTTAATTGCTGCTGCTCTGAATATACTTTGCTTAATGTGTTGTACAGTAATTCAATTACCAGTGTCAGACAGGTAGAGGACTTCCTTAGTCTATTCACTCAATTAGAGTGCTTTAGGCTGCCACAGTGCTGGAGTGTAGATTTCAAATATGAACTTTGTCATTCCTCCTTTATTTTGACTGGAGAATGCACTGCAAGTGTTAATGCCGGCTGACAACCAATGGTACTTACCCACTAAGTGTCAACCTCTGCCAACACGTCACATGCAAAACCTGGTCGGTTGCGTAAGCCAGGTCTGTATACTCCTGCTAACGGTCCTGTTTCCAGCACTTCTGATTATGCCGTAGGAGATATTGGCTCTTTTCTCTTTGCAGCTCTGATTTTGAGCAGGTCCAGGGTTAACAAAAACAAACAAACAAAAAAGGCCATCACCTATATGTCGTTTTCCGTTCAGTGAACTTGGAATGAAAAAAAAATGTGTGTGGGCTTCAAGTAAGATATTTAAGAATAAAAGGCATTGAGCACGAATGATATTTTTTAGCATCCAATGTGGATCTGAAACCCGAAGTCTGAAAAAGGAGTGTTACCCAAATTAGGATACCCAAAGCTGACCTATGGCTCTATCTTCTTATATAATCTCTCATGTAGCGTGGAGAAATTTTCGGATACTCGAGAAAATGAGTTCACTGTCTGCTGGTAACTGAGAATGGATACAATGTATTTTCAATTACCACAGTAATAGCCTTATTTCTTCAAGAAATTTTTGTTGAGTGTCTACTATGTTTGGGGCACTGTCCAGGGTTCTGGGTCAACAGCAGAAACCTAAAATCCCCTCATGGAGCTTACATTCAACTGGGGGCAGATAGTGGCAGACAGATGCATTAAGAAATATATACATATTATAGTGATATGTCCTATGGAGCAAAATAAGACACAGAGAGGAAGAGGGAGTACAGGAGATGGGGAGGGAGGTTGCTACTTCATTCAGGATGGTTAGGGAGACAGCAAGTAGGAAGGCCTTGAGTCCTGAGATGACTTGGCCTGTCTACAGAACCCCAAGGAGGCAGTGCGACTTGAGAGAGGTGATTAAAAAAGAACTTTGAAGGGTGTGAGTTCAGAGAGGGATGGATGAGGGTGGAGCCCACCTTCAGGACCACTGTAAGGCTTTCACTCTGAATGAGATGGTCAGCCACTGAAGGGAATACGCAGAGAATGACAGCCTTTGACTTTCATATTAAAAGGGATACTCTGGCCTGTATGCGATGGTATAGGGTCCAAGTTATGGCTATTACCATAATCATGGTGAGACACGTGTTGACCTGGACCAATGTGGTGGAGGCAAAGGTGAAGAAAAGTGGTCTGATTTTAAGGAAAATATTGCGATTTGCCAATGGATTGGAAATGGGCTGTGTAACAAGAAGACAAAGACATCCCTAGGTTCTTGGTCTTATTCGTAAGCCAAATCTTCAACAGCAGTTCCTTCTTTGGCGCCTCATCTTCTGCCTTAAAGGCAAGCACGAACAAAAGGGCTATATTCTATTAAGAAGATGATGGACAGGGTACACCTACTGCGTAGAAACAAATCCAGTTTGTACTGAATTCATTTGAGAACTTGTTCATGAACAGTTACCCTTATACACATTCTGCATGTAATGCTGACAAGTTCAATTTCTGCTTGGGCTAATGGCCACATGAATGTCTTTCACACAAGTTAAGGTTGCTTGGAGGCAGGAATGATTTCTAATTTTCTTCCTTATGTTTTGCGTTGCTAGATAGGTTTTTTTCAAGCTTGCTGTTTAAGGTCTAGCCTCCCCTTCGTACTGGTGGGTAAATCTAATTAACATTAATGAGAGTTCTGTGCACATACTGACGGCATAATAGACCTTTCAGGATGGTTCCTCCCCTCTTGCACTACCACTCCCCCACTGCATACTGGCTGATTATTTCATTAGGCAGCAATATAAACCCAGGCAGGAGAACACACACTTTGTGGAAATTAAGTGGGAAAATCTACATTCATCCACACTTTCACTTACATTAGGGTGAGGAGAGTTCGGGGGTTGGGGGGAAGGGTTACATCACAGCTACCAGAGAATCCAGTTCTCTTCAGAGAAAAGCTTTCATAAAGATAGTTTCCCAGCCCGTTCAGTTATGTGCTTACCTACTGTTGTGTAGAAAAATTGACGGTGTTCATTACATCTCATTCTAGTTTTTATTGTAAGCAAATCAGTAGAGATTTGAGGGGAATATCAATAAGATCAGGGTGACTTCTTAGGCTTCGCACTTACAGTTAACAGAGGAGCGAGATGGGACGAATCTGTGCAACAGCTTCTGGAATTATACAGGCAGCTGTGTAAGCTCTAGAAATAAAGTCCGAGACTTGCTTTTTTAAGATAACCACTTACTAGTTGCCTACATCAGCTGATAAATGTGTCTAAGCATTTCTCTAGTCTTAAGGCTACGAGAAATTGAATTCACTCTACACGTGTTTATCCTATTAAAATGTTCTGCATACGATTAATAGAGGCCTATGGTCTCCACTTTTTCCTCCCCTGCGAATCAAATTTGGCAAATGAAGAATCTCATATTCTCCTTATGAGTTAAGCATGTGTTGGAGCATTCCTAGAAGTTGGAATAAATGATTGCATGGTCGAAGGCAGGTTAGTGGTACTGGTTATATCTTTCAAACTTCAGTTACCCGATGAAGCTGTGCCTCCCTGTGCTGGTCGGTGTTTTGAGATTCAGTGCTCACTTTCCGTTAACAAGTCTGGCTCCGAAAAGAAGTTGCGAGTGTGAATTTATTTATTTATTTTTCTTCCCCAAACTTGAGAGGTTGTGAGTCTTGTGGGAAAAGTGTGATAGAGGAGAAATACTGAAAGCTGGCAGGTTTGTCTGAATCTAAACTTCTCGTCTTTTGGGTGGCATCAGTTAAATCCATCAGTTAAGAGAGCTTGACCCATTTACCCATGCAACAGCTAAACCCTTAATCCTCACAGATTCATTTTACAGTTCAGATTTTGCCACTGATACTGTACTAATTCAGACTCAAAGGTCAACACCTTAGAGTGAAAAGGGCATTTTTTCTTCCCTTGAGAACTTTAGGAGCAGACTTCCCTAATAAAATGGGTGCAAACAGCTCTAAGATCTTCTTTTCTGTTTTATTTATTGACTTCATATTGCTGTAACTTTATAAATAACATTTCCCCAATATACAAGGAGATGCTTAGTATGTAAAGAAGGAAATCGTAATACAGCTCAGCCTTTTCATTGTTTTATCAACAATCTTTAAAAATATGAATGAGTTCATAAAAAAAGTAAACGGCAGTAATGGAAACAGATTGTAGAAGTACCAGCGCCCACATTGGTCTTTGAACCAAAAACACTCATGGAAAATATCTAGTTTGTGTATTACAAAACATGGCTAGTAAAACGAAAAAAGTTTGTCTTTTCTAGTGGAATACAGCTTTTCAATAAAAGACATATATTCAATCCTTTATATTTTTTTAAGGTGGACAGACTCTCACAAGTGTACAAGGATACTTCTCTATGTGTACACATCAATTTATTTTTCTATCTGAAAAAGAACACACACACATAACTGAATCACACTGCTGAACACCAGAAACTAACACAACATTGTAAATTAACTATACTTTAATAAAAAATTAAAGTTATTATTCTAAAAGTGTGGTCACATACACTGTCTCATGTAATTCCCACAATGTGTTCATATTTATCGCTTCTGTGCCTGACTTACTAGGTGTAAACACCTAGTACAAAAATTGTGGAAATAAATGACCATCTTGCAGGTAGCAGAGCTATGATTAAGCCCATTTCAGAGATGAAGAAATTGGAAGCTCAGAACCCCTGAATGAATCTGCTCTCACAGGGAGTAAGTGACGTGCACAGGATCTGAACTCGGTGTTTCTGTTGCCGACCACATTGCTGATGACACTTAACATACAATAAAGGAATTATGATTAGACTCAAATATTTACTTCCACGTAAATTAACATCTGGATATAGTTAGACACATGGATCATCGGATGGATGTTATATGAGATTTCTTCTGACTCGATCCTTTTTAATACCCACTGTTTTCTCAGTGTCTTCTTAGAATAAATCATAAATGCATGTAACAAAATTTCCTTATAAAACGTTATTCATTTAGAATAGAGGTCCACTCATTCCTTTTTTTTTTTTTTTTGCGGTACGCGGGCCTCTCACTGTTGTGGCCTCTACCGTCGCGGAGCACAGGCTCCGGACGCGCAGGCTCAGCGGCCATGGCCCACGGGCCCAGCCGCTCCGCGGCATGTGGGATCCTCCCGGACCGGGGCACGAACCCGTGTCCCCTGCATCGGCAGGCGGACTCTCAACCACTGCGCCACCAGGGAAGCCCTCCTATTTTCTTCTTGTATTTGTGTACTTTAAAAATTATCTCCCAACTATGTACAGGCCACTAAAACAAGGGCCTAAGGAAGACATAAATTGGACATCTCTTTGGCCTTGATTTCAACCCAGAGCCTGAGTTAAGAGTACACACTAATAATAAGTACAGTATAAAGCAGAATGTGATATGTAATGAGAAAGCTTTGGATAAATCGCTGTACTAATTCAGAGGCGTGTGGAACGAGTTTCAGATGCTCAGTGGTTGAAGGCATTCAAGACAGGTCACGAATGATGAGTCGATTTGATAAACAGAAATGTGGGACTATTCATCTATCCTATTGCCAAAAGGTAAAAAGAAAGATAATTTTTGGTAAGGTTGTACTTTTATATGGGAACTTTTATACACAGTTGATGTGAGTGTAAATTGATACAGTGTTTTGGAGAGAAATTTGGTAGTAGCCGATAAAAATTAAAATGCATATAACCTTTGGCTTAATTTATTTCTTGGAATATATTCTAGAGGCATACTCGTATGTGTGTATGGGGGTGTTTGCCACATTGCCATTTGTCATGGTGAAAAATAAAAGTGACCTGATTTTCCCTCAAGAGGTGACAGCTGAGCAAATTTGAATTATTACAAAGAATGAATGTATACAATATGGAATTATCCTTAAAATAAATAGGAAAGAGCCCAAGTTACAGAACAACAGGGACCCATTAGTATATAGAAAATAAAAAGCTATTGCATATACAAAACAAAATGAAAATCTGTATATATAATCTAAACTGTGTAGGCATGTGCACGTGCATGTCTGAATGTATACACAGGTATGGGAAAAACATCTCAATGTTTATCAACTCAACTTATTACATTGGCTAGCTTTGAGAAGAGAACTTCTCTTGTGTGTGTACTGAGATTTTTTTAAACAGACATTATGTATGCATTTTGTAGGTAAATTAAAACATATAAAATTAAAAAATCAGTGCTCTGTCAACTTAAGAATGGAACTGTGCCTTCTTTCATCGACCTGGTTGATTTCACTCTGCCCCACTTCCCTGCTCCTATTTCCATATGTAAGCGGTTCTGACTATGTTACCTGATTGTGGAAACTGTACAGGGAAAGTCTCAATGGGGAAATCTGAGCTAAAATTGCAGATAGCAGAACCAGACTATGGACAGAGGACTTAGTTACATTTGTAGTTTAGGCTTTTATCCTTTAAGGATTCCTATGCCAATTCACGGTGTTGATGTGGAAAGAGAAACCTCTTCAACCATTTCTATGTCCCCAAGTGCTCCAAGCGGCCATGTTGCTCTTCAGACAAAACCAGAAACCTTCCCTGTTTCCTTACTGCTCTACATGCTGTTCTAAATTATCTTCATTCTCTTTTCCAGTGATCCTCAAACAGTTCTGCCCATTTTTCTAGGAATATTTTCTGCATATTGAGGTTAGCTCATTGGCCCTCTCATAACCCTTAACTTTAAACTGAGTTGCCTTTTCTACCTTAAACAACCTTCAAAAGAACTAAGTTGCTTATCTTTCACTCTTCAAACAAGTCACCCAATTTCTGTTGCTCAAAATTATTTCCTTCCAAAACTGGAAGTGAAATGGTAATTTCCCTTTAAGTTAATCACATCGAAGTTGTTATCATAGGGGGAAATACTGTGAAAATTCTCTTAACAGCAATATATTATATCCAATCAACGACAGTGTCTTCCCTGAGATGCAAATATACTTCAGTCATCTAACAAATAAGTGGGTGACTTATATAGAGGATTCCATGAGGTATTTTGCAATGAGACTTCTGTTTTGGACGGAAGAGGAAGGAAAGAAGCCCACTTTTGTATGTCGGCACTGGAAAGGGATGGCGGTGGACAGGATGGCATCTGTACTGGGACCCAGGTTCTATCTGCAGACCCGTAGGCACGTGGGCTGTTGGCATTAAGTCAAGGACTGGTAATGTGAAGGTCACCCTGAGCCATGGGGACACCAAGTGACACAGCATGGTACGGGGGGGGGTCACACATTGTCCCCACTTCAGAAAGAAACATGGTAGTCTAGTAACTCATTAACCATCAGCTTGGCCCTTCCTAGGGCAGAACTGATGAGCAACTTGATACCCTCTATGCCTAGAGACAAATGGGGCACAGCCTGTGGACAGGACCTGGACAAAGTTCTGTGGGATGGGGTTTACTGGTGGGCATAAGAGAGGCACAACTTGGGACTCTCAGAAACGTAAGCAGCACCGTATAGGAGGCTGAGGTTTTGTGTGATGAGAATGAGGAAAGAGCTATAATTTGAGTCATTATGGTTGTCATTATACTATCCATCGCCACAGGCTGTGGGCCCTGGAGAAACTTGTTACACCAAATAATTGAACAACTGGGGTGACGGTTCCTGCAGAGTGTTAGCTGATCAGCCTATGACGAAGTTCCACCACAGCTGACTATCAATGATAAAGCCCTTACGTGCTCATTCAGTTTTTTCTACAGTCTGTGAAACAGCAGTTTTCAACATCTGACTCCAGATCCTGGAAGGAAAAGCGCTAATGCGAGGAATCCCCAGAATCTGTTTATGTGCCAAAGAAATAGATTATATAAACAGATTAAATGAAGAATGGCTTGCAAATGCCACTACTTTTCAAATATCTATTGCATTTGAACTGAAGTAGAAAATCACCTACCATAATCACTGACTTCATAGTAAATTTCTGTCCCTAAGTTTTTTTTTTTTTTTTTGCGGTACGCGGGCCTCTCACTGTTGTGGCCTCTCCCGTTGCGGAGCACAGGCTCCGGACGCGCAGGCTCAGCGGCCATGGCTCACGGGCCCAGACGCTCCGTGGCACGTGGGATCCTCCCAGACCGGGACACGAACCCGCGTCCCCTGCATCGGCAGGCGGACTCTCAACCACTGCGCCACCAGGGAAGCCCCCCTAAGTGTTTTTACATACAGTTAATGCTAGAAGAATAATCTATGGAGTCAGGCAATTTCTGACAACTTTTTGGAAATCTCTGAATGAACCCAACCTCTGGTCTAATCTTCGCTTGCAGCCTGGTTGGCTAAGGGCTGGAAATAACTGAAGAGTACGGACAACCAGGACAAAGTAAAACTAATTACCCACTTTCTTGAGGTTTGATTGACAAATAAAATTGTAATATATTTAAAGTGTACAATAAGATGTTTTGATATACATATACATTGTGAAATGATTTTCACAATTAAAGTTAAGTAACACATCCATCACCTTTTTTGTGTGTGTGTCTGAGAATGCTTAAAGATCTACTCTCAGCAAAATTCAAGTACACAATATAGATTACTAACTATAATCACCATGCTATACATTAGAGCCTCCGAACTTATAACTGAAAGTTTGTACAGGACAGGTCTTTTAAAGTGGTTTCCAAGGCAAGGCAAACACAATGCCCATCTCTGGGTATCACTGAGAACAGTGGCATTCATCTTTAAATCCTCTATGCTTAAATACATGAGGCTTTACAATTTCCTCAGGATCCAGGGACTACACAACTTTCAGTATGTAGAAGAGTTGCGCGCCAAAAACCTTACGTTGCCCTACAAATTATATTTGTTGACGTCAAACAGAAATTTATCTAAGAGACGTTTTTCTCCCAAACTGTCTGAATGATAGTCCTTACAGATATAATCCATCTGACTCTTTGAACATGACAAGATTGCCTTCATAATTTCTAGAAAATAAGCACCACTATCAATCCTATTTTCAAAAGTCTGGACGTAATGAATTTTTTTATTGTGATTAAATTTTGAAGTGCCTGGAACTAATTAAAATGTAAGCAACTGGGCTTCCCTGGTGGCGCAGCGGTTGAGAGTCCGCCTGCCGATGCAGGGGACACGGGTTTCGTGCCCCGGTCCGGGAAGATCCCACGTGCCGCGGAGCGGCCGGGCCTGTGAGCCATGGCCGCTGAGCCTGCGCGTCCGGAGCCTGTGCTCCGCAACGGGAGAGGCCACAACAGTGAGAGGCCTGGGTACCGCAAAAAAAAAAAAAAAAAAAAAAAAAAAGTAAGTAACTATAATCGTAAATACCTTTATAATTGTGTATTTTATTTTGCATCAGAATGAGTCCATGAAAGTGACTTTCAGACCTAAAAATAGTTTTTTTCCATTCTGTCTTATTTCAAGAAACGAAACAGTCAAAACAGACTTTAAGATAGTTCCATGCAGTTTTGAATAATTGAATGACCATTATTTTTCCAAGTCTTTTATCCCCTGGAGTAGTGTTTTTCCTTTGAGTTCACTATCTAATTGCTATAAATGACAATATGAATTATGTATAGACAACAATAAAAACATTCAGTTATATCCTCTGATATCCGGCTGATACACATCTACGTAGCTGTACTGGTGACTGAAATATAGTAAGTTTGGGGTATCAGTTGGTAAATAACCACCACCGTGGTCCCTCCCCCAGGATCCCAGACTTCCCCACAATCCAGAAATTAAGGGCTGTGTTACACACTAATGCCTGACTCATTCAGGAGTCCTGAAGGACCTTACGTGTGCTACATCTGTTAAATTTATCACCACTGACTGCCTGAGCCCTATTTAGCGACTTCTAACTCCAAACAGATAGGAGTTTTGGAGAAAAGCTAAGCAAAAATTTTAGAAAGAAACTACAACACAGAGCTCAAAAGAAAGAATGGGAAATCTCTAGATAAAAGAAACAAAAAAGGACCAACACCAAAGTCCCCTGGGGAGTACCAAACACAGATTGGCACCCAGGGATGAAGACGTGACTGCCCACTGAAGGAGACATCTGCGTGGTCTGTGTCCTCACACTGGACGGGGAAGGGCACCCAGGCCATGGCCTAACACAGGCCACTGGAAGGACTGCCCCTTTGTGAAGAAGAGTCCAGAAAGGTGTTGCCCCCTCTGCAGGGAAGAGGCGAGGAAGCCTGTTGTCTTCCTGGTTCTCGGTGGAAAAGTCTCCTGTGAGAAAGTGGAACTCTCAGCTCCCCAAAGTGCAGGTGTGGAGGTTTAAAATATTTCCCCAGGGTATGGGGACTGCAATACTCATCTCAGACCTGTGAAGCCGCCAGAGCTTTCAGTGAAACAAACGCAAAACCGAATCTGTAGAATCACTTCCACAACGCAGGCACCAGGGACATCCGTGCTCTGGATGAGCTCACGACAACAACAACAGACTTTAAAGGACCAAAGGCAATCATTCACAGTGTGGTAGGACTGGGCAGATATAAGGAGAAGACGCAGCACCTCAAGGAACCGGGAGAAAAGAACACCAAGAAAGAAACTAGAAAATAATTTTGGTTAAAATAACTAAAGTTATAACAAATAATAGAAAGAACACACCAGAACATGAAAGAATGGGTGGATCTAAAACACCATATAAAACCTAAGTGAAAATTTCAGTCATGGAAATAAAAAGTAAATGAGTTTAATGGCAGATCAGGCAACAGGTAGAGAAAACTGTAATTTAAAAGATATATTTAAGGAAATTATTCAGAATGCAGCATAGAGAAATAAAAAAGTGATAAAAGATGAAAGAGAGCTTAATAGAGATAGAAACTTCCAATAAAATTTCTGGAAGGAAAGAATAGAGAATGGGGACGAGGTGGTATTTGAGGGATAATGGTTACGGATATATTCTGGAATTTGAAGGTAATGAGGTCTCAGATTACAGGCGTTAACAGTGATGTAGGGATATACATAATGCATCCTCTCACACATGCCTGGTGGGCATGTACATTTTTTCAAATTCCTTTGAGAGATTATTCGTAGTGTCTAAATTTCTGATTCTGCCTCATGTTCCCAATCGGTGCAGTCTTTTGAATCTTGGGCAATGGTAACCGCATTTTTCTAGCTTTAGTCCAATAACTATGAAGTCATACTTGATTTCTCTCTTTCTCAAACCCCATATCCAATCCATGTGGAAATTTGGATGGGTCTGTTTTCAAAATACATCCAGAGTTTGACCACTTCCGAAAACCAACACTGCTACCTCCCCAGTTTTAAGACCCCATCAACTCTTGCCTGGGTTATGCTAATGCCCTCCTCATACACAAGCAGCTCAAGTGAATTTTTTTATAATAACAGTTATATCATGTCCTCTGCACAAAAACTTCCAGTGTCTCCCCTTTCCCCTCGGACTGAACACAAAGATGTATGATGACCTGCAAGGCAGGTTTTTCTCTGATCTCCTCTCTGATACACCCTCACTTTCTCTGTTCCTGACAAACTAGACTGGCCTTGGAGGCTGGCTACCACAGGGCCTTTGCACTTGCTTCTCTGAAATCCACACAGTTTACTCCTTTACCATCTTCAAGTTTTTGCACAAAAGTCACCTTTTCTATGAGGCCACCCTATATAAAATGGAAGCCTAGGCCCAGGTCCTGCCATGGTACCCCTAATTTCCTATAATTGGCCTTATTTTTCTATAGTACTTACCATTTTTTAGAATACTATATAGTTTATTTATTAAGATTATTACTTATTATTTGTCTTCCCCTATCAGAATATATGCTGTACTGGACAGAAATTTTTTTGTTCAGGAAAGCAGGATTCAATATATAATAAACACTCAATAGAGAACTGATTGAATTAATAATTCTAGAAAAGCTAACTAAGTGCTCATGGAGTGACCTAGTTGAGAGGACATCTGTATTTTACCATATGCTTGAAAGAGTTCGTTAAGAAAGCTAATTTAAATTTCATAAGTTAAAAAAAATTAATGAACAGATTATGGGTAAAAGGGGGACTGACACCATTTATTTTATGTTCTTATAAGGAACAGACCAAAGTCTACATTATAAAAAAACAAACAACCTGTATATTCAGGGACATTATATTTTAACTGACTGTATTTCAAAATTATTATAATCATTATTATTTTATTGAGGGCTTCTTTTCAAAATAGTGCAACGAAAGTCTTTAAGAAATCTAAGCTAGAACATAAAGAACATCTGCATAAGATGTAGCGCTCTGCTTAAATTCCTACGATAATCTATGCTTAGCCACCTGGTCAATTGCTTGCTATTTTATTTTGAAAGTTTTTATTATTGAGGTCAAGGCAAAATGAAGGAATATTTACCATATAACTTAGAGCACTGAGATGACATAATGGTTGTTGAAGAACACTAGATTAATAAATTAATAAAATAAAACCAAGACCCTCCAAGAGTCACCATGGAGGAAGCAGCAGGTACCTCTCTGCCCTCCAGTTCTCTAATTAAAGCTGAGCTCGTTATTCACACCAGACCCAGCCCGCATATATCTGGCCCAAGAATAGACACTAGCCCCCTCCTCTCAGCTCATGTGAGATGGCTGGAGCTCTTATTCGCTAACAAAAGAAAAGGAAGAAATAAACAGAACAGGTACCAAGTACAAACTGATTCTGCTTTTGGAGTGTTAGTGTCCAGTCTTTCCATTTTCACTCTCTCATTGGCTTACAGGCAGCCCTGACTATACTCAGGGCTGAAAGATTACTCCGGGGTTCTTACTTACATCCTCCTGGCTTGTTCTCCATGGAGGATAGCACTCCAAAACCTCCAAGAGCTTTTCCTAGAATCCTGCTACCTTTTTGGTAAACAGACCTGCTTCAAGCCTATTCTAGAGCACACTCAAGTGGCTGATACCAGAAATGAGCTCCCTGGACCCCCATCCAGAGAGACATGACTTCACTCCTGAAAGACTAGGATTGTAACCATACCTTAGTATAATAAAACACCATAAAGTTCACAAAGCAGTAAGAAGAAGAAGAGGGTTTTTCTTTCATGGGCAGAAACACAGATTTTTTTTTTTTTTTTGTATTTTAAGTGTGTCAATGCGTAAGATTGTTAATATAATTACTACCATTATCTTCATTTGCTCCACGCCATCTCTCTTTCTGATGCCATCTATTAACCCCTAGAAAATGGAGTTGTCTGTAGAGCTTATTCCAAAAATGCAGGCTGAGGGAGAAGAGATTTTGTTCTTTAGCCCTAACATACAATTTTCAGCAAAAAACTAGGACAATGTACCATTTATGCTTTCTATTGCAGTAGGACTTTGAGCGTTTTCCAACAGCCCTTTCACAAAATTGATAGATTATTCTTCCTATTAAAAGAGTCTTTTATTCTGAGTGCCAGACCTGGTTCTTAGAGTTGAAATATTGCTTTAGCTATTTTTTTTGGTTACCACACTGGCATTCCACTGCTGAATAAAACCACAAATTGTCTACCTGATTCTCCAGGGCACAGAAAAGTCTCAAAGGGCTTGAAGCGGGAGTGAAGGGGATATGTTTGTTTGTTATTCCCAAACAGACCTGATGAGAATCCCATGAACCCATGAAGACTTTTACCAGGTTGTACATCGCACAGAGAAAGATCATTACGTAGGGGAACATGAGTTCTAAGCTTGCATCAGCTGCAAAGAGGCCCTGTCACTTTAGCAATGGACAAGGGAAAGTGAATATGTAAAAATAGTTACCATTTATCAAGTGTTTATAAGTATTTTACGTACACTGGTTTTAACCTGCAAAGTAGGAATTATTATCCCTTTTAAAAAATGAGGACATTGAAAGAGGATCCAGGGTTGAATTAATTTGCCCAGCTAAGAGATGTGGTTACAATTAGAGTTCAGATTTTTCCGGGTCCAAAGGTTATGGTTTTCCAGTGTAGCAGAGTATACTCCCAATGACTTTAATTTTCTACATCTTTGTTTCCCTATCTATATAATGAAGGCATTAGATAACATGACCTCTAAGCTCCTTCTAGCTATAAAATGTTAGGGAGTCTAGAATACAAGCATAGCCTCATGGAGCAGCAAACAATGAAAGCTAGCTTAGTTCCACATCAGGAGTCACTTAGATTCTCTTATTTATACAACCAGAGCCAAAGTATGGTAGGAACCTAAAGTTAATAAGGCAAGACTGTGCTGTATGTGGCCCAGATGCTGTCCCTGGTGGCTGCACAACACAGGAAGGGCCTGCAGGAGACCTGGACGGAACACAGAGGAGATAATTCAAAGGCACCCTTCACGCTCACCTGAGGACCACATCTTAAGTGGGGTCACGGTCTTTTCAATGGGATGGAGGCAGTTTGAAGAGGCTCCTTTATGTTTCCAGTTTGGAAGAAAGGTGACTCTGGGAAAACTGACAAGTCAGGTTCAAGACTGAAGGTCACACACATGGATCCAAGTTTACATCCTTTTCCTTCAAGATTGTTTTCAGGTCTTAAGAACTAAACATATAATAAGGAATCCACGAAAGTTCTCTGCTCATGTAGCAGAGTCAGGATATAAGAGACATAACTCCAGAGCCAAGGAAAAAGGCCCAGAAGCATGGAGTCAGCAAAAAGGACTTCACACAATAATGATCACTTCTGCCCTTATCTCTTTAACCCTCTTTCCGTAGTTTCCACATCCAATCCACACATCCCATTCACCATTTTTCTAATACATTTGTAGAATGTTTCCACTCTCAAGTCACCATCATCATGAATATCCTGCTTCTATGGTTCCCATCCTAGGAACCATCTTCCTGCAGAGAGTAAAGTAACTTTCCAGATATTAAATGGGTCCTGAGATTGGTTCAGGATGGTGGAGTAGAAGGACATGTGTTCACTCCCGCTAGTGAGAGCAACGGAATCACAACAAACTGCTGAACAGTCATTGACAGGGAGACACTGGAACTCACCAAAAAAGATACCCCACATCCAAAGACAATGAGACGGCAGGAGGGGCGCAATCACAGTAAAATCAAATCCCATAACCGCTGGGTGGGTGACTCATAAACTGGAGAACACTTATACCACAGAAGTCCATCTGCTGGAGTGAAGGTTCTGAGCCCCACGTCAGGCTTCCCAACCTGGGGGTCTGGCAACGAGAGGAGGAACTGCCAGAGAATCAGACGTTGAAGGTAACGGGATTTGACTGCAGGACTTCGATAGGACTGGGGGAAACAGACTCCACTCTTGGAGGGCACACACAAAGTAGTGTGTGCATCGGGACCCAGGGGAAGGAGCAGGGACCCCATAGGAGACTGAACCAGACCTACCTGCTAGTGTTGGAGGGTCTCCTGCAGAGGCGGGGGTGGGGGGTTGTGGCTCACCGTGGGGACAAGGACACTGGCAGCAGAACTTCTGGGAAGTACTCCTTGGTGTGAGCCCTCCCAGAGTCTGCCATTAGCCCCACCAAAGAGGCCGGGTAGGCTCCAGTGTTGGGCCGCCTCAGGTCAAACAACCAACAAGGAGGGAACCCAGCCCCACCCATCAGCAGACAAGTGCATTAAAGTTTTACTGAGCTCTGCCCACCAGAGCAACACCCAGCTCTACCCACCACCAGTCCCTCCCAACAGGAAGCTTGCCCAAGCCTCTTAGGTAGCCTCATCCACCAGAGGGCAGACAGCAGAAGCAAGAAGAACTACAATGCTGCAGCCTGTGGAACAAAAACCACATTCACAGAAAGACAGACAAAATGAAAGGCAGAGGGCTGTGTACCAGATGAAGGAACAAGATAAAACCCCAGAAAAACAACTAAATGAAGTGGAGACAGGCAACCTTCCAGAAAAAGAACCCAGAATAATGATAGTGAAGGTGATCCAGGACCTCGGAAAAAGAATGGAGGCAAAGATCGAGAAGATGCAAGAAATGTTTAACAAAGACCTACAAGAATTAAAGAACAAACAGAGATGAACAATAAAATAACTCAAATGAAATATACACCAGAAGGAATCAATAGCAGAATAACTGAGGCAGAAGAAAGGATAAGTGACCTGGAAGACAGAATGGTGGAATTCACTGCTGCAGAACAGAATAAAAAGAAGGAAAAGAAATGAAGACAGCCTAAGAGATCTCTGGGACAACATTAAACACACCAACATTCGCATTATAAAGGTCCCAGAAGGAGAAGAGACAGAGAAAGGACCCGAGAAAATACCTGAAGTGATTACAGTCGAAAACTTCCCTAACATGGGAAAGGAAATAGCCACCCAAGTCCAGGAAGCACAGAGAGTCCCAGGCAGGAGAAACCCAAGGAGAAACACACGGAGACATTTAGTAATCAAACTGACAATAATTAAAGACAAAAATTATTAAAAGCAACAAGGGAAAAACGACAAATAACATACAAGGGAACTCCCATAAGGTTAACAGCTGACTTCTCGGCAGAATCTCTACAAGCCAGAAGGGAGTGGCACGATATATTTAAAGTGATGAAAGGGGAGAACCTACAACCAAGATTACTCTACCCGGCAAGGATCTCATTCAGATTTGACAGAGAAATCAAAAACTTTACAGACAAGCAAAAGCTAAGAGAATTCAGCACCACCAAACCAGCTCTACAACAAATGCTAAAGAAACTTCTCTAAGTGGGAAACACAAGAGAAGAACAGGACCTACAAAAACAAATCCAAAACAGTTAAGAAAATAGTCATAGGAACATACATATTGATATTTACCTTAAATGTGAATGGATTAAATGTTCCAACCAAAAGACACAGGCTCACTGAATGGATACAGGAGCATGACCCATATATATGCTGTTGACAAGAGACCCACTTCAGACCTAGGGACACATACAGACTGAAAGTGAGGGGATGGAAAAAGATATTCCATGTAAATGAAAATCAAAAGAAAGCTGGAGTAGCAATCCTCATACCAGATAAAACAGACTTTAAAATAAAGAATGTTACAAGAGACAAGGAAGGACCCTACATAATGATCAAGGGATCAATCCAAGAAGAAGATATAACACTTATAAATATATATGCATCCAACATAGGATCACTTCAATACATAAGGCAAATGCTAACAGCTATAAAAGAGGAAATTGACAGTAACACAATAATAGTGGTGGACTTTAACGCCTCACACCAGTGGACAGATCATCCAGACAGAAAATTAATAAAGGAACACAAGCTTTAAATGACACAACAGACCAGACAGATTTATTTGCTACTTATAGGACATTCCATCTGAAAACAGCAGATTACATGTTCTTCTCATGTGCACATGGAACATTCTCCAGGATAGATCACATGTTGGGTCACAAATCAAACCTTGGTAAATTTAAGAAAATTGAAACCATATAAAGCATCTTTTCCGACTACAATGCTATGAGATTAGATGTCAATTACAGGGGAAAAAAACACAAAAAACACTAACACATGGAGGCTAAACAATACATTACTAAATAATCAAAAGATCACTGAATAAATCAAAGCGGAAATCAAAAAATACCTAGAGAAAAATGACAACAGAAACATGATGGTCCAAAACCTATGGGATGCAGCAGAAGCAGTTCTAAGGGGGAAGTTTATAGCTATACAATCCTACCTCAAGAAACAAGAAACATCTCAAATAAACACTCTAACCTTACACCTAAAGGGACTAGAGAAACAAGAACAAAGAAAACCCAAAGTTAGCAGAAGGAAAGAAATCATAAAGATCAGATTAGAAATAAATGAAATAGAAACAAAGAAAACAATAGCAAAGATCAATAAAACTAGAAGCTGGTTCTTTGAGAAGATAAATAAAATTGATAAACTTTTAGCCAGATTCATCAAGAAAAGAAGAGAGAGGACCAAATCAGTAAAACTAGAAATGAAAAAGGAGAAATCACACCTGACACTGCAGAAATACAAAGGATTGTAAGAGACTAATACAAACAACTATATGCCAGTAAAATGGACAACCATGAAGAAATGGACAAATTCTTAGAAATATATAACCTTCCACGACTGAACCAGGAAGAAACAGAAAACATGAACAGTCCAATCACAAGTAATGAAATAGAAACTGTGATTAAAAATTTTCCAGCAAACAAAAGTCCAGGACAAGATGGCTTCACAGGTGAATTCTATCAAACATTTAGAGAAGAGCCAACACCCATCCTTCTCAAACTCTTCCAAAAAACTGCAGAGGAAGGAATACTCCCAAACTCATTCTATGAGGCCACCATCACCCTGATACTAAAACCAGACAGAGTTACTACAAAAAAGAAAATTACAGACCAATATCACTGACAAATATAGATGCAAAAATCCTCAACAAAATACTAGCAAATAGAGTCCAACAACACATTAAAAGGATCATACACCATGATCAAGTGGGCTTCATCCCAGGGATGCAAGGATTCTTCAGTATACGCAAATCAATGTGATACACCATATTAACAAATTGAAGAATAAAAACCACATGATCATCTCAACAGATGCAGAAAAAGCTTCTGACAAAATTCAGCACCCATTTATGATAAAAACTCTCCAGAAAGCGGGAATAGAGGGAACCTACCTCAACATAATAAAGGCCATATGTGACAAACCCACAGCAAACATCATTCTCAATGGTGAAAAACTGAAAGCATTTCCTCTAACATCAGGAAAAAGACAAGGATGTCCACTCTTGCCACTATTATTCAACATAGTGTTGGAAGTCCTACTCATGGCAATCAGAGAAGAAAAAGAATAAAATGAATACAAATTGGAAAAGAAGAAGAAAACTGTCACTGTTTGCAGATGACATGACATTATACATAGAGAATCTTAAAGATGCCACCAGAAAACTACTAGAGCTAATCAGTGAAATTGTTAAAGTTTCAGGATACAAAATTAATGCACAGAAATCTCTTGCATTCCTATACCCTAACAACAAAAGATCAGAATGAGAAATTAAGGAAACAATCCCATTAACCACTGCAACAAAAAGAATAAAATTCCTAGGAATAAAGTTACTTAAGGAGGTAGAAGATCTGTATTCAGAAAACTATAAGACACTGATGAAAGAAATCAAAGAAGACACAAACAGATGGAGAGTATTCCATGTTCTTGGATTGGAAGAATCAATATTGTGAAAATGACTATACTACCCAAAGCAATCTACAGATTCAATGCAATCCCTATCAAGTTACCAATGGCATTTTTCACAGAACTAGAACAAAAAATCTTAAGATTTGTATGAGACACAAAAGACCATGAATAGCCAAAGCAATCTTGAGGGAAAAAAGCAGAGGTGGAGGAAGCAGACTCCCTGACTTCAGACTATACTACAAAGCTACAGTCACCAAGACAATATGGTACTGGCACAAAAACCCAAATATAGACCAATGGAACAGGATAGAAAGCCCAGAGATAAAGCCACACACCTATGGTCAACTAAACTATGACAAAGGAGGCAAGGATATACAATGGAGAAAAGACAGTCTCTTCAATAAGTGGTGCTGGGAAAACTGGACAGCTACATGTAAAAGAATGAAATGAGAACACTCCCTAACACCATACACAAAAATAAACTCAAAATGGATTAAAGACCTAAATGTAAGATCGGACGCTATAAAACTCTCAGAGGAAAACATAGGAAGAACTCTCTTTGACATAAATCACAGCAAGATGTTTTTCAAACCACCTCCTAGAGTAATGGAAGTAAAAACAAAAATAAACTAATGGGACCTAATGAAACTTAAAAGCTTTCACACAGCAAAGGAAACTATAAACAAGACGAAAAGACAACCCTCAGAATGGGACAAAATATTTGTAAACAAATCAATGGACAAAGGATTAATCTCCAAAATATATAAATAGTTCATGCAGCTCGAGATTAAAAAAACAAACAACCCAATCAAAAAATGGGCAGAAGACCTAAATAGACGTTTCTCCAAAGAAGACATACAGACTGCCAAGAAACACATGAAAGGATGCTCAACATCACTAATCATTAGAGAAATGCAAATCAAAACTACAATGAGGTATCACCTCACACCAGTTAGAATGGGCATCATCAGAAAATCTACAGACAACAAATGCTGGAGAGGGTGTGGAGAAAAGGGAACCCTCATGCGCTGTTGGGAATGTAAACTGATACAGTCACTATGGAGAACAGTATGGAGGTTCCTTAAAAAACTAAAAATAGAACTACCATACGACCCAGCAATCCCACTACTGGGCATATACCCAGGGAAAACCATAATTCAAAAAGACACATGCAGGCTTCCCTGGTGGCGCAGTGGTTGAGAGTTCGCCTGCCGACGCAGGGGACGCGGGTTCATGCCCCGGTCCGGGAAGATCCCACGTGCCGCGGAGCGGCTAGGCCCATGAGCCATGGCCGCTGAGCCTGCACGTCTGGAGCCTGCGCTCTGCAACAGGAGAGGCCACAACAGTGAGAGGCCCGCGTACCGCAAAAAAAAAAAAGATACATGCACCCCAATGTTCACTGCAGCACTATTTACAATAGCAAGGTCATGGAAGCAACCTAAATGCCCATCAACAGATGAATGGATAAAGAAGATGTGGTATATATATACAATGGAATATTATTCAGCCATAAAAAAGAATGTAATTGGGTCATTTGCAGAGATGTGGATGGACCTAGAGACTGTCATACAGAGTGAAGTACGTCAGAAAGAGAAAAACAAATATCGTACATTAATGGATATATGTGGAATCTAGAAAAATGGTTTAGATGAACCAGTTTGCAAGGCAGAAACAGAGACACAGATGTAGAGAACAGACGCATGGACACCAAAGGGGGAAACTGGGGTGGGATGAATTGGGAGGTTGGGATTGACATATATACACTGACATGTATAAAATAGATAACTAGTAAGAACCTGGTGTATAGAAAAATTAAATTAAAATTTAAAAAAGGTATAAATTGGTCCTGCCACACTCTTGTTTAAAGGCCATGAGTGGTTTCCCAATGCATGAGGCTCCCCATGGTGTGGCAAGTCCACCTTGGGGACGTCATCTCAGGCCCCTCCAGCTTTCCCGCTTCATTGCTCTTTCTTTCTGTTCGCTGGATAGTTGGGTACTCAGAGTTCCTCCACCACCAGAGCTCTGCACAGCCTGACCCCTGCTGCGAACGCTCTCATGTCCGCTTTCCCATGGCTGCGTCCTCCCAAGCCTACAGATCTCAGCTTAAGTTGCACCTTTTTGGAAAGGTATGTTCTGGCCACCCCATTTAATTAGATGCTATTTCCCCCGCATTTACCTTTTAATAACAACTGCTTGCTCGCTTCAAGGTACTAATTGCAAATTGTTTTATTATTTATGAGCTCTGTGAGGGCAGGAACAATTTTTTCTCTCTTTTGCCTTTGTACCTGAAGCCTGGCATGGTACCCAGTAATGATACAAAAATATCAACCTTCCCTTCTGCCGGGCTCCCCCTGGGCTTTCCTTGGATCTTGGTTTAAAATCACCTTCTCAGGGAGCTCTTCTGTGAGCGCCAGCCTAAATCAGGTCCCTTGTTCTTTGTTTCCACAATCCCCTGGACCATCACTGCTGTAACACCATCACGCCTCACCACCATGATTGCTTGAGCTTGGCCGTCTTGCTATGCTCTGAGACTGTTACTGGTTGTTACAGTCACTGTCTTGTTCACCCCCGGATCACTGGCATCAACATCACGCAGGACACATAGTAAGAAATCAGGAAGTGATTAATAGAAAGCAATGGTCACGGAGAGAGATGTGAGGGTGGGCAAAAGAGAGAAAGCGTTCACCATTTTTACAGAGCAATTAACTAACTGACTAATGAACGAACTAATTCACATATCACCTGCTGATGGCCACATCAGGGTCACATCCTGATGCTCAGTCGTGCACTGCACAGCACCCCGCATGAGTAACATTCACTTAGTCATGCAGAAGTATCCACTTACACATATTTACTGAGTATCTACCACGTGCCAGGCCTGAGTTACATGCTCAGGATATGAACACGCATGTGATATAATAGAGGAGAAGACACAGGTTTATGAATGTTTATGCGAGGAGGCAAATAGCGTAAGTGGCATATGAATGGTATAAAACAAATGTATTTAGAACCCAGAGATGGGCAGAGCTGAGAAGGGACTGTTCTGGAAATGGCATTTGCCTCAGTCTTGAAGGACGGGGAAGAAAACGTAAAGGTACCTGGGCAGAGGAGGGAAAACTTGAGCTGAACACTGAGGACCGGCTGAGAGGCAGGAGTCTGGCAGCCCCCTGGGAGATAAGAGTGGAGGGGAAGCTGGGGTACCAGGCACAGAGGCGAGGTGAGCACGTGGCATTGTATTCAATGGGGAGGAATCTTTTAGCAGGTTTGAGGTTGAGAGGTGGTCTGATTGTGGGTGCTTTAGGAGACAAATACGGGAAAGGAGCCCTGAAGCTGGGTGGGGAGAGACACTGCATTGTAATCGAGAGGCTTAATATTTAGGCATGAAGTCTCAAGGGAAAGCTCTAGAATGGAGGAGAAAGAAAGAATAAGAGAGACTGTGCAGAGGAAGGACTGGCAGACTATGGTGGCTTATAGCGCCTTGGGACAGAGCTCAGCGCTAGAGGGAGTGAGAAGATGAACAGGACGCGAATACCTAACGTGTATACGGCGGCATGCTTCACGGGCTTTCTTTTATTACTCTGTTTGACTCTCACGCTAACTTTACAAGGCAGGAAGTTATCATCCCCACTTCTACTGAGAGGGAAGCTGAAGTACAAAGAGATTTCATGACTTGCCCACAATCACGCCGCTTTCTTTTTCTTTTTTAAATTTTTATTTATTTACTTATTTTTTGGCCATGCCGCACAGCATGCGGGATCTTAGTTCCCCGACCAGGGATGGAACGCATGCCCCCTGCAGTGGAAGCTGGGAGTCTTAACCCCTGGACCACCAAGGAAGTCCCCATGCTGCTTTCTAATTAAACATGTGCTAGTGAGAAAGTGTGGTATAAAATGTTATATCATTTTTTTACTTATAGACCATGGAGGGAAGTCATAATATTTCTGACCTTGTAATTTCATAGCGATAAAGGTGTTATTAATAAATTGTTTTTTTGATTTAGACTTTATTTTGCATACCTTGAAAATCCCAATAAAACAAATAGGAAATGAAATGTCAACAAAATGACTGAAGTCTCTTAATTCCCTGAGTAAAACTCTTATGTAATTCAGACGTTTTCCCAAAGATGAGGGAAGACCTTTCACAGATTTCAGAGAAAGGAAGCATTATCCAACCAAGTCTTTTCTGGTTAATCAAAGTGCAGAGTATAAGCAAATTAAATTGATTTAAACTAGCATGACATCAACCTAAAACAAATGGGTTTTAACATTTAAGAAAAATCAACTTATTACTTCTGATGTTTATCTTTCTTCTTAGTAAATTTTTCTTTTTCTAAAGAAGACAGAAATCATTTTTCTTTACCATCTTAGTAAAATAAACATGAATTAAAATGTAAAATTTAGTCCCGTCTGTTCTGACCCTTGAACATTAAGATCTTCATAATTTTTGAAAATAAAAATCCCACTAACTTGATACCACTAGAGACTACCTTTCTTCTGTACCTTTAGAGTTTAAACAAAAAAGAAAGATAAAGGAAGAATTTGCTTTATGTAACTTCTTTCTGGTACATTCATTTAAAATTTCAAGTTATGTTAAAAATCATTTTTTAAAACCTTGGTCCATCTCTTAGTAACTGTATTTTGTAGTCGACAAACCATTTATTTTCTCGTTCAAGTGCTATCCATAACAATAATTTAAAACCAGCTAATAAACATTATGGTTTCTTAGAACTGCTACCAATTAAATCTTAAGTGTCTTGTACATACAAATATAAACCGAATATAATTAGAGCTATTTAAAGAACCCATTTTTAACTTAGATTAACCGTACTTTCCATTTGCTGAGGATAAACACTTGTAAATGAAACCCATTGCTGAGCAAAAGAAGCAATTACTTCAGTTTAAAATATTAACATGCACCACCTTTCAAAAAGCCATGGAAAGTCATTTACGGACTGCACTCTACAGACTCAAGTCACACCCAAAAGGAAGAATGCGGTAACATCCTGCATCCTAATCGAGAAGAAGTCAGCTGAGGTACGGCATGTCCTTACCTTTATGAGCCCATTAAACTCTTTGCTTCAATTAGCGTAGATTTCCGACATAATATTCCTTTATATGTTCAAGCGCGATTTAAAAACCACACATACACACACTCAGAAAGAAAGGGGTATTTTACTGTTGAAAAATCAACAACCTCTTTTTAGGAAAACTTGAGACCCATTTTATAATCTAAACTAATAACTGCTCTAAGCATATTGAATATAGACAGTCTGGAAGAGAAGGAAACACAGACAGTCCACACATCATAATTGCACATTTCTTGCCTAAAGAATACACAAAAAATATAGTGAGTCAATTGAATGCAACTAGCTAATCAACTCCACAGTACTTTTTTGGTGACATCAGTAGGCTGACTAAAAAGCTTGGTCTGGGCTAGAATTATACTGCCTGGTTAAATGCATGCTTTTTCACTTGCTGCTAAGAGTTAACCACAGGTCAAATCCAGTTACAATGAACACCATTATCACAAAATGCTTCCAAGCTGGTCCTGAAAGTCCTCAGAATGGGCCTTTGTTGATTTCATCACAATGATACCACTAACGTAAGAGCCCAGACAGACCTATTAACCCTTGGGTGTATGAAATGGCCACAGTCTTTGGGATCTTTGGTTACGTCCCTGAATATAAAATGATGGGTGGGGATGTGGGTATTTTCAATACCAGAAGACAAAATCCAGAGGCTAGGCTTGGCCCGATAGCAGTTCATGTCTGCCTCTGGCTGTGAGTATAAGTAGGGTAGTATTTTAAAGGGGCGCCCATTTTATTCATGACAACCAAGTTGCAATGCAGATGAACTTAGCTGATGATTGGCAGTTATGCTGATATGGCTTGAACGGTAAATGAAATTTATGATTATAGGACTTTATCTTTTGATTCAATTTACAAAGTTATATCAATTATTTTTATTCTGAATTATGGAAGGCTTCATTTCATTAAAGGTAAGGAAGTGCAACAGATTCGAGGGCTGGGATAAAAAAATATCTTAGCAGGGTGATTTTATGGTTGGCCTTAGGCAAAATCACCCAGCAAGGGACAGTCCGTCTTTGATGACAGTCCCAATTCTTTTCAATGATCTTCTATTCTATCCTGGTCCACAGAAGCTTCCCAGGGCCCTTCGGGTTCCTGGATATATATAGCCCCCTCCCTACACCCCCATACATACTCCTTTTATGTTACTTTGCCTAGGCTTCTGTCCTGAACAGAATTCACTACTATTACCATTCTCTTCTTTTTTCTGATTTAGTATTTCCTTTGTCCCTTTTACCTCTTCTGCCTGATACTATCTCATTTAAAAAATGAATTCCTATGAATTCAATAATAAGGACCAAAGATTAATGCTTCATCCATGCTACACAGTATATGTTCATTTACAGAAGCTTTCTGGATAAATGCCTAACCCAAAGTACTGTCTCTAATGGTAGAAATTTCAAGTTCACTTAGAGGAGATCTTGACGTTTGAAGACCTTTCAAAACACTCTGTATATTGGGACTTCCCTGGTGGCGCAGTGGTTGGGAGTCTGCCTGCCAATGCAGGGGACACGGGTTCGATCCCTGGTCTGGGGAGATCCCACATGCCGTGGAGCAACTAGGCCTGTGAACCACAACTGCTGAACCTGTGTGCCTGGAGCCCGTGCTCCTCAACAAGAGAGACCACCGCAGTGAGAGAAGCCCGTGCACCGCAGCGAGGAGTGGCCCCCACTCGCCGCAACAAGAGAGGGCCCGTGCAGTAGCGAAGATCCAACGCAACCAAAAAAAACAAAAACAAAACCAAAACCCACTCTGTATAGGCGGCTGCACAGTCCATGGAACATCTGAAGCCAGTCACGTGCCTTCCATTAGCCATCTTGAAGACAGAGTCGGGTCACGTGACTTTGGCTTACAGGTACCTCACACCAAAATAAAGCTTTTAAAACACTTTCAACAAAAATTCAAAACAGTGATTTTCCTAACCAGCCACATTATCTATCCCAAATCCTAGAAACACAAAAGATTCAACTGGATTTTTCACTCTTCAGCTTACTGAGTCTAATAACTTGAAAGGGGTAACAAGAGAAAAGCTCACTTAGGAAGATGACGACAGGCGTGTAACCTGTCTACCTCTCCAGTGCCAGCCACCCTAACCCACAAGTGGATGGTAAATGTGTCTCTTTGCTAAATACAGTGTGACCCAGAGTGCTACTCAGATTAATTTGAAACACAGGCTTATTACTCTTAGCACCTCAAGGAGTGACTAAGTCATGCTCCATAACTTTATAAAATTTTATAACTCATCAACTAAATAGCCTGAATTAGTTGACTTTATTGTTTGGTAAATGCTTGATAGCCAATAGAGTTAACACACTGTTAATTATCCTGTTCTCCTTAAAATAGTATTTTCATTTTTATAACCAAGAATATTTAGAGGCTAATTAGAAATCCGGTAATGTGAATTGTAAATTATGTGTAATTACAATAAAACGACTGAAGAATAACACACATTACTTATAAACTGTAACACTGTGATAAATTAAAGCAATTACAGGTAAACCAATAATGTTCTTTAATTAAGTAGTTATGAGTGAGAACTTGTGCTTTGCATCTACAATAACCTATACGGTTGGGGACTGCATTTATAGCTTGTGAAGAAATCGACTGCACTCTGCTATGACACTCTGCTAAGGATAACTCCTAAGTTCATTACTGTCATTATGCCATTATCATGTAAAAACACCCAAGACTGTTAAATGTAAAGTTTGCTGACAACCAATCAAGCAAGCTTCTTAATATAATTATAATTATGTCACTATCTCCTCGTATGCCTTTATGAATCTGAAAAAAGTTCATATTTCCACAAGTCTTCAATAGTGGTTGCAAAGGAATAGAAGATGCTTTGTCACAAGTTTATTGAAAATACTATTGTATCTGACATTAATAAGACTATTCATCCTCATAATTATCTTACTGCAGCCTGCCAGTTATAAGATTATAACAATAGTTTCTGTATTGCTACAACTGTTTATTGCATTATACATTGTTATAATGTTGAGGTAACTCTTTGACTTATCCAGGTTACAATCAATGTCACAAGATGGATATAGGAGAGACCAAAAGACCATCTTCCTGCCCTTAATTCAAATCATGTGTATTTGTGCGGGTGTGTGCAAACAGGTCTCTGGAATAGAAAGAGAAGTAGCTAAAGTTGGTGAGAAGGGAAAGAACTGGAAGGTTCAGATGACAAGAACTTGCTGACCTGAACTGAAATCTCTTGAAGCTTATTGTAAAGATGACTATTTAAAGGTGAGTACTGAACAAACAAGTAAGAGGATTCTGACTTACCCAGGTATATACATGTTATTAATTTGTCTTGAGGCATTAACCATTAAAGTTCTCCAAAAATTAAGGAATGCCTAGTCTAGTTACATAAGAACATTTCAAATATAGTAACATGAATACTCTAGAACAGTATATCCAAGCAGGGAAAGCTATGTACGTGGTAGAGGTCACACATACCACTGATGATTATCAGGTCAGAGATCTTATCCTACTTGTGAACTAATAAGTTAGCCTGTTAATTTTCATGGAAGCTGGAGAAGTAACAAAACTCCTAGGTCAGAGACAGAAGACTCTGTTACTCAAAGCACAAGCAGCAGCTTGAACATCACTGTGTTTGTGCTGGGTTTCCCTCGTCCCAGTATAAGGGTGACACAGAAGGGCCCAGATGGTTGCTATACACACGGTAGGTTCGCATTACAGCTGAGGAACACTGAACTTGAGGAGTCCGCTGTTTTTATAGCAAGCAGTAAGCAAACCTGCTCTTTGTTTCAGAGGCAGCCATTACATCATCTCTCAAGGTTGCTTTCTGTCAACATGACCCTGAGGAATGGCCCCAGTAAACGCAGTCAAGGCTTTGCACTGTCGACAAACTTCGCAAGGCACGGAGGAGCCCGAGAGACCTACGGAGGACTGTCTTTCCTGACACTGAATATCAACATCTTCAGGCGCTTGACGTACAACGAGGTAGAAAGACAGCCTTCGTCCACTGGCTTCAAGCTCAAAACTCTGTTTCCATGACCACGCTTACCTCCATGTGTTTAGTTAAATATTATTCAAAGTGACATAGAAATGTCTTCTGCGGACAGCTACCTTTTGATGTCCCGATTCTCTGTACTGCTCTTCAAATGATCTGTTTCTAGCCTGTCGCTTCCACTGAACTATCGACTCACGTCATTTCCCTTCCTGTGTTCTGAGGTTCAGCTCTCCTTATTCATTTAACTTCCGAATCCCTCTCTTACTAAAGTGGCAGTTTAATCTGTTTCTTCACATCTCGATTTACTTGGTGTAAGTGTACCTTATTGTAGGGGGACTGGAGAGGCTCACAATGGCCATCTCCAGCTTTCCGTTAGTTAGGCAGAGTGACCCATTGAAATACGTAGGCTGTGGGGTCACCATTTGATGTGGTCACAGACTTCACAATGTCCAAACTCTAAAGTCATCTGTAACCGGTGCCCAACTCTTTTCCAGTCCTTTCTCCTCCTTCATGAGAATTCTGTTGTCCTTCTGCAAGACACACTGATTTCTTTGCTGTGGACTGATTTTCTGTGCTCTACGATGAACAGCCTTTGCAGTCCTTTGTGCCGAAGCTTATGTTCTGTAACTTCACTGAAGGAGCAGGACTGGTAAGGACCCCGGAATAAAACACCTTTATCATCTCCCTCTCCTGCCACCTTTCAACCTACTTTCAACAAGCTGTGCTTGCAGGCTGTGGGATGGAATCTCAAGTCATCTTGCATAATGACTCTCAGGTAAAAAATAAGTAGTCCCTTAGGTATGGCTTTAAATGGGGAACTCAGTGTAAAATCAAAACTTCAAGTTTAATTTATTCTTCCCAACACAGTCGTGTATATACTCGCACGTGCACGTACACACACACACACACACACACACACACCCCGCTAGGGACTATTTTAAATTGGAAAACCTACAATGGTGAAGGAGGATGATGGAAGATGACGAGGCTCCTTCCTTACTCAGCACCTGTCTTCCCAGCTCCCAGCAGGCTCCCTTCTGCTGAGAAGGCCCTCTTTGGTGGGTAGGCAGCTCATTCCCAACTCAGACCTTTTGTCCTTGGGTTGGCCCCCTGGCTGGTCACTCCTGCTGCCCTCAGCCTTTAGACTTCTGGAAAATTCAGTCATCATTCTCTGGATTCCTCAAACGCCAGGGAGACACACACTAAATTTTGGGGTGATTCTTGAAGTTCTCCTCAGCTGGATGAAGGTTATGGGTAATAATCCCCTCCCCAGTATCGCGGTTACCACAGTTATCAACTTCTAAAGGAAATGCACCCTCTCTGAGCTGATCAATCTTCAATTTCTCTTTAATACCCTGGAGGTGGCTGGGCACCTATAGCACTGGTTTCAGTTTTTGTTTTGGGGGTTTTTATTTGGAGGGGAGGTGTCTTATCTGAAACTTTGATATCAACAGAAGAAACACATTTTTAAATCCTATTAAAATTGTCTATTTGAATGTTTATTAATTTTTTCTTACTATGTTGCAAGCTTTTTGAGAAAAGTAGGGACCACTTCTTATACCTTTTTTTTTTTTTTTGATCAATGGATTGCAGTTGTCAATTTATATGCCCTCAGGACAGAGGGGTGATAGGATTATAGGAATGAATGAATCAGGTAGGAGGAAATAAGGAGTATTGAGGTTTCTTCTTCTTCTTCTTTTTTTTTTTTAAAAGAGAAGCCAGGAATCTAGAATTTTATGGGACTGATTGATTTATTAACTGAAAGCATATAGATACATTAAAGTCATGTCTGCACAAAACCAAAATAATCAATACATTTAACACGAAAACATCATTCCATTATTGGGAATGAGGGAAACAATAATTAGATGTTTCATTTTTAAATTTGTTGTGGTTAAGCTTTAATTGACTTAATTGGAATTTACTTAACAAACTGTATTTTTCCAGCTGAAAAAATAGTCCTCTTGTGGACTACCTTAATGAAGGGGTTAATTTATGCTTTTCCTACTGTTTAAGTTATGAAAACAATTTTTTAAATATGTTTACCTTCTGTTTCAAGAAAGTCAGTTTCTAAGTAAACAGTGTCCAACAGTTTGAATTGTTCCAACTGTTCTCTAAAAGTTGAGGAAATGCTATTAAATATTTATCATCTTATATTGTGTTATTTACTGTTATGATGAATATGCAAATTTTATTAATGTTACTCAGAAAGCCATGAAAAAATTATAATTCCTGAATGAAAAATTAAATGTAGATTTAATTAAATGTAGATTAAATGTAGATTTAATCTTTAAAATGAAGATTTTATCTCCAGGATATAGATGAAAAGGAGGGCAATTATAATTCATTGAATACCTACAGATGGAAAGCTTCTGAGTTTCATTAAAAGAAAAATAAAATAGGGACTTCCCTGGTGGCGCAGTGGTTAAGAATCTGCCTGCCAATGCACGGGACACGGGTTCGAGCCCTAGTCTGGGAAGGTCCCACATGCCACAGAGCAACTAAGCTCACGTGCCACAACTACTGAGCCTGCGCTCCAGAGCCCGCGAGCCACAATTACTGAAGCCTGCGTGCCTAGAGCCTGTGCTCCACAACGAATAGTAGCCGCCGCTCGCCGCAACTAGAGAAAACCTGTGTGCAGCACCGAAGACCCCACGCAGCCAAAAATAAATAAAATTGATTCTTTTAAAAAAAAAGTTAAATAAAATAAAATAAAGCTTTAAAAATTAATACATGTTGTGTGCTATAGATAACTGGTCCAGTGTCAGTGGGCCATTTCCATTGATTTCCTCTTACCCTCATCTACTTTTCCATTTCCCATACACACCACCTTTAAATATACGATATAACATACTGGTACATACTGTTAACTGTTTATTTTCTGCAAAATAATGTAGGCTCTACGAACATAGGGAATCTTTGCTTCCTTATGTGTTCATCAAACACCAGAAGAGTGCCTGGAACATAGTAGGTTCTCAATGAATATCTGTAGCATGTTCTCTAAAGAATATGTAGGGAAAAAGTGACTGCAGTATTGAAAGATATTGTAGAAGACCTGAGAAAGGACTGCTTCAAAATCAGGGGAAATAATGGAATGGTTACACATTTTTTATGAGGTCTCTCAAGTTACTTAGACATAGACCATCCAATACACCTCCAAGACCTGTTGCTTCTACCCTTCAAACACCTCTTACACGTACCTCTCATTTTCTATCAGCATCACATCTCCAATAACCCTTTCCCTGGACATCTCAAAAACATCATTGTCTTTTCACCTCTAGTCTTTATGTCAAATAAGTCATCTCCAATAATTCAGAGCCTCAAACAGTTTAATGTATTACTTTTTGGTGTGTATTAGATCTGAGGGTTTACATGTTTCCTGCTTTCATGGAATTTATGTTTGGGTACAGGTATTAAACAAGTAGTGATCCAAACATCTCTAGAATTACAGTTGGAATTTAGTGTTGGAAAAGAAACTTGCCACGAGTGTATAACTAGGGAACTAATGTTGCCTGGAATCACAGAGAAGAATCTCTTCCTGGGAAAGTGATGTATGCGATGAGATTGGAGAGAGAGTGAGAGAGAGAAAGAGAGAGAGAGAGGGTCTGGCATTTCTCAAGGGAAGAGGAAGAGAGAGTCATTCAGAGGGAACAGAATATGCTAAAACCCTGAGGGAGAAGGCCTAGAGAGTCATAACTGGAGTGCTGGGTGGAAACCAGATGATGTATGACCAGAGGGTCCTGGTATAGATTTTAAACTTTATTCTAACACCAAGGAGAAATGCCCAAGAATTTTAATTGAGAAATAAACTTGATCCAGTCTGTAAAACCACACTGGCTGCCTTGGAACTTTCTTCAAGCCTCAATGACGCCCTATTGCTGAGCAGAGATCTTAGTAACATCTTAGCCTGTGATCCACAATTGGACGCCCTATTCCTTGTTTTGCATCCTAGCCTTCTCCCCGATACACGCTGGACTAGCTCAGGCTCCCAGAACCAACCGCCTGCCCCCACACTCCGTCTTCCAAGTTTTCTTTCCTCTCCTCTCCTCTTTCTCTCCCTTTTCCTTCCTTCCTTCCTCTCCCCCCCGCTTCCTCTCTTCCCTCCTTTCTGATGGAATGCCTATTCCACCCACCTGCTTTTCAATAGAACATGTCCCATCTATGTTTTCAGGTTCAGATCAATGATTGCCTTTCTTCATTTCTGTTTGAATCACTCTCATACCACACACGTGCCACCTCGTGGCATAGTGATTTTGATTCCACCTAAGCGCCGTTAAAATACCTTTTCCCAAAGGACGATGCCTCCTCGACACTTCACAGGAAATCCACAATACTGAGCACTAATATCACGTGCTTCATGAATATCTGTCAAATATATTAACGAATACATTCTTCCTGAATCCAAGGGAGAGAGCTGGAAACAGCCAGAAGACTATTGTAAACCTCAGAACATAACAGGGACCTTTGCCTTCGTAGCCCAAATCGGGGAATGCAGTAGAATCAAACATGGTTATATGCATACAGCAGGCTTGCCCCAGCCCAGACTCACTACAGGCTATTTTAATTCTGTGTCCTAACAATCTAACATGCCTTGTTCTCCTGGTATCATATGATGGATCTCAACTAATGCCATTTTTTCCTGCATTTCTGTGGAAAGAGTTGAAGCCTTGGAGGAAACAGCCCTGGTTCAAATGTAGCTCTGTGACTACAGTCAGGTCCTAAAACCCTTAGGTTTTGTCCTATTGTCTGCGAATAGAAAGATTATAAGCTTATCCTGAGCAAAGGTATGTAACGCACCTATCCCAGTACCTGATGCATAAAAGGGGCTCAATGATTGTCATTTCACATAACATGGTGTGACCATTTCACACCATGGTCTCCCATCCATGGTCCCCTGGCTTGGTTGAAAACCTGTCTCACTTTCTTTCTAAGGCTATGTTATGTATATCACACATCCTGATTTCTTTAGGACACAGCTCTATTTATTATCTCCTCCTTCCTCTCTCTTAGCATCATCAGTCACTCCCCTTTACTGAGTCCTCTGCTCTGCCCTCCCCATCCCCAAACACTCCGCATTTTAGTAGCTATTTATGCATTTCTTTCTTCCTTCCTTCTTTCAAAAGCAATGAAAAGTAACTTGTGGACAATGCTAGGTGCTGGAACTGCAAGAACAAATCTAATACTGCTTCTAATTTTGTACCACAGTAGGGCAGGCAAGATGTACAAACAAATCATTATCTAGTAGATGTGTTATAGTAATATGATAGCAACCCCTGAAAAGTTCTATGGAAGCACTGAAGTGAGGAATCCGTTCTCGCCGGAGGTAACTGAGGTAGGTCATGGGGTTATTGGAAGGTATAATAATGTGAACAATTAGCAAAGGTAAGAAGTCTAAAAACTTAGCACCTGCAAGAAGGGCAAAATCACAGAGTTGAGTTCAGTAAACGATAACTACTAACGATCCCCCACTTGGGGGAGCCTTGAAGTCTGTAGGCAATGAGAACCATGGAAAAAATTTAATGAGGGGAAGCGATATCATTACATTTGAATTCTGTAAAGATAACTTTGGGTAGAAAGAAGGATGGTAAAAAGAGGAAAGGTTACAAGTAGGAAGCCTGTGGAAAGGTTCTTGCAGTAGACCAGGTTAGGATGCTATCTGGCTTTTGCTACCATCATTCCCTTAAAGCGCTCCATTGACGATCACCAACCACAGCCTACAGACCAAGTTCAATGGTCTTTTCTCAGCCCTTGACCTCTTGCTTGCATGATACATTTTACACTCCTAGCCATCCAGCCCTCCTCACATCTCCTCCTGTCTTGACTCGTGTGTTATTACCTAAGGCTCGTTACCCGTGCGGCTCTGTCCTTCCTTGGTTCCCTGTGCTCTAATGAGACGAACGCTCATTCTGGTCAGTTTTCTAGGTCTGTTGGATATTTCTATGTCGAAGCCCCATCAACCCATTGACTTTGACAGACATGTAAGTCTCCTTCAAACTCGTGTTTCCTAGTATCTTCTCGAACAGTGCCAGCTTTCTTCTGATCTATCAAGGTTCAAAATCGTGCTTTCAGCTGTATCTCTTATTTTTCTTCTCTCTGTCTCTCAATCAATCTCAAAGTCTCCTGTTGCTTTTCCTGAGCAATAGTTCTTCAAACATTCCAGTCCTTTCCATCTCCACTGCTACAGTCCTAACGCAGGATTTTATCACCAAGTCACCTTATGATTAATTATTCCAAGAGTACTCTTTCAAATGTACCATTGTAATCACACTGTTTCCCTGATCAAAACAGTGAATAACTCTCACTGTTTTCTAAATGAAATGTGAACTCCTTAACCTGAGTCCCCAAATCCTTTTCACCTGATCTTTTCCTGTATCTCTTACACTTGAGCCATTCTGGACTACGCCCTGTCTCCCGACTGTCTTGAGCTGCTGCTTCTTCTACAGCTTTGCTTGTGTTATTTCCTTTATCTTTTTTTTTTTTTAAACATCATTAATATCTGCCAAAAACTTTAACACTCTTCAGGGCTCATTTTGAGCATCTCATCAGTAATATCATCTAGGACCACGTCAGTCGAAAAGCCTTTTCCCCTCATCTTTATATGCACAGCAGTGCTTATTCCATTGATTCACGTTACACTTTTTGAACATTTCCTTATATTAGAGAAATTTATGTATGTATATCGTACCCTTTTCTAGATTTTAAGCAGTATGCAAATTCCTGGTGAAGCTTGGAGGCCCGTTATGTTAGAATCCTATCATGTAAATTTTTCAAGCAAAGTGTTCTCTTTGCCTTGTCCTTTCTTCTTTGTATGCAACCCTGGAAGCTCTGATGTGGGACTTCACCAGATATCTTTGGTGTTGAGAATCACCATAGTTTATGTCAAGCTTTCCAAAAGATAGCTTTGTGGCTAGATGACCTTGACATAGAGACGCCCACTGCCCTCTCTTTTGTCACTTACTGTACTAAGTTGCTTCATTTTGGTGACAGTATCTCTGGTGTGTGATCCTGAAACATGGTTGAGGTACAAAGACTGTCCTTTTTGGGTTTCAGCAAAATGCCTTATTCATGGTGGGCCTAAATATTTGCTGAATGACTATCAGTTTACCTAGTCTGACTGATTCCTATGCCACTGGCATGTGGGTGTTTTAATATACACACAGTTATTGAACCACTAGCCCTCTACCCACTTTAGTGGCTCATTACCTGTTATAGCATGTTATATCCTGGTTTACACAAGAACAGCTGTGTCTAATATATTCCTGCAAATCATCCTTGTTCATTTTCATACGGATATTAGACTCAGCAAATATGTGTCATGTGCCTCTGAACATCACAAAAACTTCCCAGAGCCAGAGATAACTGCCCTGAATCAGCTGTTCCCAAGTTTACTTTTAACCATTGCTCAAATTAGATATCTATGAGCTCCCCTCGGACTCCAATCCCAGGCTGCCAGCTGCTCCAGATGTAAGAAGCTTTTATAGCTTTCAAACACATTTTATCTGTCATCATTTTCATCAACAGGAATATCCTTCTCTTTATGCTCTCTCATAGAACCTGGTAAACAAGGAAAGAGAAAAGCTTGGCTTTATTGTAACTCCAGAGGTCAGTCTGCGGGGGGGGGGGGGGGTGGCGGGGGAAAAAAAGCCCAACATGTCTTTCTTTGTATCTTTCTGTGTAGCTCCTCAAAGGTTTATCAACCACCACCTTAATCTATTTGTCGAGGATGCCCAATTTTCCAAATGACCTTTTCTTTGGAATGCATAGAAAATTCAGCTTGAGGTGATAGAAAGAGATGAAGAATGCAAAGGAGGTATACATTCTAATTTTGTCCCTATACGTATGAATCAAGTATTCCAACTGAATTCCCCACTTTTTCTCGTCTGTAAAATGGGCAGTGATTTTGAGAGGGTGAAAGATTAAAAATGATTATAAGAACATTTTTTAAATAAGCTGCAAAAGAATTCACATAATTTTCGATCCCAATCACAGACCTAGATGCAGTTTGTCAAGATAGAAATAAAACAATGTTCACTGCAGCATTGTTCTTAAAAGCAAACAATTGGAAAAAACTAAAGGGGTCTATTAACAGGGTGTTGAAATGTAAATTGTGAAATATCCGTATCATGGAGTAATATGGAGTCACTTTAAAAAATTCGCATGGTTCTGCACGGCTTATGCGAAAATATTTCCAAGAAGTAGCATTAAGAGTAAAAAGTGAGGTAGAGAGCCCTTATGCGGTACGTTACATGGTATAAATTAAAAAAGGAGACGTGTGCCCATAGCTGGTATACACGCTGACATTCTGGACTGAAACACAAAGCTGATAAAATGACCAATTTGGGGTAAAATCAATTTGGGGTAAGATAGCTGAGGAGAGGGACGTGTCACCTCTATGTGTTACACGTTTCTATCCTCGTTCATGTTTTATTTTCTTTATAAAATAACAGCAAATGTTATGTGAATAGTATAATAATGGGACTTTTTGATTGTCTTTTGTATATATCCGTTAAAGAAACGACTGCTTATTATCTAAAAGTAAATGTAAGAAATTTAATAAAATTCCAGTGGGTTTATTGATATAAAATACTGTTTTACCACACAAAGGATATCGAAATTCAGTAGTAGACTCAAAGGAATTAAGTTTAGGAGACGTGCTGCTTTCAGGAACGTGGCACTGAGCAGGTTAATGCCATTAACTGTAAGGGGGAGAGTATCTGTGCAGTTACCTTTCACTGAGCACCTGCTTTCCCCCTCTTGGCTCTCAAATGCCTAGTTTCTAGCCACAAAAGGTTTAGAAGGCATCCCCTTGTTCATTGCATGACACTGCTTTTTAAAATCTGAAAGTCGTTACTAGGTGATGTAGCATAACATGGGAACATTCTCCCCAGCTGTGCTGAAGTGTACGTGCAAAGCAGAATCGTTGGAGGAGACAGAGGAGTTTTGGAGCCTGAAAGAGGCCTCTGCCCCCGAGATGTGTGTTAAGGTGGCTGCATCTAGGGAAGTTTGATGATTTTTCCAAGGTGACCTAGATGAACTGAATACTATGTTTCCTTCTTTATTTTATTTTAATTAATTAATTTATTTATTTTTGGCTGCACTGGGTCTCTGTTGCTGCGCGCGGGCTTTCTCTAGTTGCGGCCAGCGGGGGCTGCTCTTTGTTGCTGTGCACGGGCTTCTCATTGCAGTGGATTCTGTCATTGTGGAGCACGGGCTCCAGACACGTGGGTTTCAATAGTTGTGGCACGTGGGCTCAGTAGTTGTGGCGCACGGGCTTAGCTGCGCCGCGGCATGTGAGATCTTCCTGGACCAGGGCTCGAACCCACATCCCCTGCACTGGCAGGCGGATTCTTAACCACTGCACCACCAGGGAAGTCCCTGACTATGTTTCTGACTGTCTCACTGCAGTGTGACACTTTTCTGTAGAAGCATGTGTTCCGTGGTCAAGTGGAATCACTAGCAGGTTTTTGAAAAGTTAAGTTTTGAGTTGCATCATTAAAGAAGGGAGAATCACCCTTAATGATCTACGATATGAATTATGTGTCTGCCATTGTGATAAGCTACCCACCTGATTCAGTCCCTGCAGTAACTATATACGGTATTACAAACAAGGATGCTGAAATTCAGAGATTACATCATTTGCACCAAGACACAGTTTATATATAGCTGGACTGGAATTTAGACTCATGCCTGCCTCACCCCATTGTTCATAATCTCAATAATGTGAGCAAAGATCCTTAAGTGGGAATTAATGAGGTGTGTGGAGGAAACGGCCAACTGAAGGCTCGTGGAGGTAGCTGGGGTCAAGTCTTCTAGGTGTCAGTAGTAAGACAGTAAGAAATGAAGGGAAAGGCAGAAATCAAGCTGGAAAAACAATGAGATAAAAATTTCCCACATACTCTACTGAGCTAGCCTACACGCATTACGTTAAGATATTCTAATACTAAACCAAACAGTGGGAGTGTTAATAAAAACTTCTACACCCTGCTTGCACCTGCTAACGCATATCACATCTGTGATCTACCTTAAGGTCAACAGCTCTGTCTTCGAGGTGTATTTAGTTTACTCACCTTTTAAGGGTCATACACATAAATGTGATAACCTCATTTATCACCTATACTGGGTAACGCTCTCTTTTACTCTAACCTGAAAATTAAACTCTCCGCAAACCCCATAAAATGCATATTAAAACATCATGTGCGGGGTGCAAAACATTTTTGCATAATGACAGGTTTAATTTTGCTTATCCTGTTAGCATCTATTCTTGAAAACGAGGCCCTGAAATTTCCTATTTACGCTCCTAAATTCAGAATAGTTTAAAATGTCATTTTTATTATTCCTTATATCAGAGCCCTTAAAATTAAAAACATCCATCAGAAAATGGCTGTCTCCAAAATATATTGCCCAATATGGAATGTAAATATTAAATTTAAATATTTAAAAATTAAACTGTTATTTAATTTATAATTGCATGAGCACAGTGTAGCTGGGTTATGTGGGTGAACAGAACTGTTCACAAGCAGAACTATGTTCTCTAACATCACTTTAAAAGCCACAAACCAAAAACCTTTAGCAATCAGACTGAGGATAGAAAAGTTACTGAAAGCCAGGGAGAAACTATCATTTCTGGACATTTCAAATCAGTTCCTAATCCCTGGAAGTAACTTTCAAAAATATAGGCACATTGAATTCTCAAAGCTGCCTCTATGTCACCAACAAAATGAGAATCAACTGAGATATATCTATATAGCTATCTATCTCTATCTCTATCTATCTATCTATATAGTTAGATTGATAGATAGATATTTACTCACAAAACCTGTAAATAAATCAAAGGAAGGAAGGAATAAGGCAACTACAGTCTCTTTCACCCCCAGGTATAAAATATAAACATATGAAGGTTTCATTTAAAAATAGAACTTGCATGACTTAATGCCCTAGTCCTAAAATCTAGTTAAAATTAAGAACCTGAAAATACATGTTATCATTGTAAGATGGTCACAGAACCATTCTGTGCAATAATTTGCTTTTATATAATCTGTTTTGTATAATGTCAGTTCTAATTGTAGTGAAGAAAACAATTATTTAAACAATTATTTAAATTTAAAGCGCAAAGCCTCACGGTTTGCAGAGCATTACACGGAATTCATTATTTATCTGAACTTCACAACACTGATGCAAGTTTCGTGTAGGAAGTATCTCTTTACACAAAGCTGCTTTCAGAGTCTGCTCAAATTCCATCTGTTCCATGATTCCTTCTCTGACTGCCCCGGATGGGAGTAATTCCCATTTCTCTGAAAGCTTATGGGGTTAATTATCTCAGATGGTGATGGCATCGCCTTGCTTGAGTTTTTCCTTCCTTAGCACGTAGCTCGGAGCTGGCTCTCACTTCATCCCCTGTCCCCTTCCCCGACCCACCCTGCACCCTTCAGCTACGATACCTGGCACAGAACTTTGGCCAGGATTTACAACCAGGGTGGCTGTGGTCTGAACATTGCTTACAGATGTGCTTTGTACGGTCTCTAGTGCTTGACAGCGCTTAGCTAACATTTAAAACTTTGAAAAGTTTCACTTAAAAATGGGAATTTTTAGTTTCTTTTGAAGAAGTAGAAGATCTGATAACTCTGGGTCCATATTCCTTTAACAACTGGCTGGGGCTGCGTGGTGGCATCTCTTTTTAGGATGTACACAGGTGCTCCGATGCGAGCTGCCCTCCCTGCTCCCCGACGAACTCCTACTTTGAAGCAGCATCAGGAATTCATGACTGCCTTTTTTTTTTTTTATGGTGGAAAACTATCGGTACCCAGATCTCTATCAAAAGTGAGTTGGCAAAAGAAAGCAAGGAGGCCACTGAATGGTTTCCAGTCTGTAACCGTCATTCTCAATATGATTGGCCTTTGCAGGCATTTGAATTTAGACTTCGAGGTGAAGTATGAAACTTAAGAGCACATGGTCTGTGCAGCTTTGGGTAGCCTTGAGATTTGATCTCTGCTTTGTCACTTACTAACTGTGAAGCCCGTACTTCTGGTCTCTTACCTCAAAAGTGGAAGTAATCCCAGATAGTTTTCTTTTGAGGATTAAGAAAGGTAAATAAATAATAAATACTTAGCACGTTATCTGCTACATAGTGAGCCCACAGTAAATGATAAATATTATTACTATCTTTCCCATGTTTAAAGTTAAGAAATTCTTCTGAGATCGCCTCAGCGGCTCGGGTCAGATTTGCCCAGTTGGTTGGAATGCATGAATGAATATTTCAAATCATGTACTTAAGATATAATTATTAGATGCCTACTGTGTGCCTGGCACTATTCTCCATATTTGGGATTTATACTGCAAACAAAGCAGAAGTAGTCCTTGCTGTAATGGCGCTTACATACAGGTGAAGGAAACAATAAGTAAATACTAATATATATACGATGCTATTCCAGAAACAATATATGTGGTAAGGCAAGGCAAAGGGATCGAGAAAAACGGGGGCATGCACTATTTTACACATGGTGGATTAAAGAAGTGGCATTCAAGCAGAGACTTGGATGGAGAGAGAGAGAACTGAGAAAGCTCGTGGCGGGAGAGCGTTGCTGGCAGCAGGGGTGTACCAGGCAGAGGAGCGTGCTGAGTGCTGTGATCAATGACAAGGAGGCCAATGAAGGGAGACGGAGAGGCGGAGACTTTACCAGGGGTTCATATCATGTTAGGCCTTGGAGGCCATGTGTGAACACTTAGGGTCCAAGTGTGATCAGAAAACCTTAGACTATTTGACTTGCATAGTTTACACGATCTGCTTTGTCCTAAAAGGCTGCTACATGGATCAGAGGCTGTGTGGAAGCAGACAGCAGTCAGGAGGGTGTTGCCGTCAACCACGGGAGGGATTATGGTCACGTGGACTAGAGGTGGTGGCAGTGGAGGCTGCGAGATGGTCAGGTTTTCAGAGCAGCAGGCTTTGGGGGGTGTACGTCAAAGAAAAGAGCAGATGATGACTGTCAGGTGTTTGACCTAAGAAACTGGCTGGATAGTGGTAAGATAAATTCAAATTTAGAACACTGGATGAGTGTCAAGGGGTTGGCGTGTGGGTGCGAGTGGATATCAAGAGTTCAGTTCTAGGGACTCCCCTGGGGGTGCAGTGGTTAAGAGCCCACCTGCCAATGCAGGGGACACGGGTTTGAGCCCTGGTCCGGGAAGCCCGTGCGCCACAACTGCTGAGCCTGCACTCTAGAGCCCATGAGCCGCAACTACTGAGCCCACGTGCTGCAACTACTGAAGTCTAACACGCCTAGAGCCCATGCTCCGCAACGAGAGAAGCCACTGCAGTGCGAAGCCCGTGCACTGTAATGAAGAGTAGCCCCCGCTCGCCACAACTAGAGAAAGCCTGTGCACAGCAACGAAGACCCAATGCAGCCAAAAATTAAAAAATTGATTCTTAAAAAAAAAAAGTTCAGTTCTAGACACGTTAAGTTTTAGATACTCAAAGAGCATCTGTGAGGAAATGTTGAACAGACAGTTATATGTAAGTCTGTTGTTCAAGGGAGCGACTGAGGCTGGAGATAGAAATTTGGAAATCCTTATTGTATAGACATGGCAGTTAAGGCCATGGAATTTGTTGGAATGATCAAGCACTTATGTATAGAATGAAAAAAAGAGGCATGGGGTTTTAGCCAGGGAAGGAAGAGTGGCAGGTGCAGAGGAAGAAAACCAAGAGTGTGGCCGTGAGGCCCAGGACTGTGTTCACATCCTTACAGGCGAAGAAGGCCCCTTGTTCTCCAAGGTTATACATTTTCAGACCAACAGTGTTTTAGGTGTGGAAATACGTTAGCCTTAATATTTTGCAAATTCTGCACTGAGACACGGGAGGATAATCCCCCAGTGTCATGCAGTGATCGGTTTTAGCTGATTGGGGATGATGCCCCAGTTGGAGAGATGATAGGTGAGGCCTGAGGCAAGGGCTCTGTAATGAACTTGGAATTGTCATCAGCCGCTCTTATCTCTGGGCAGGAAAGGGAGGCACCGGGAACAGTCACAGGTATCAGATGCTGCTTCCTTCTCTCAGAAGCACTTCTCCCAGATGATCAGCCATTGAAAACGTTTATACAGCCCTTTCAGTACACATGATACAGTTCTAGACACTGGTAAGCTGCAGAGTGAGAAGATAAGGGGGCTCTCCTCCAAGATTTTTATGCCTCTAACTGGTGGAAGAAAATCCACAGCAAATGTGCATTTTCACGTAAAAATGAATTCAGAAGTTAGGTTTCTAGAAAAATCAGAAACGAAGTAGGTCCTAAAGCAATGTAGATGCTTCCTCAAGAGAGTGCAGTGAACTAGAACCACTAGCACAGGGTTGGACATCTAATTAATATTTACTGAGTAAATTCACGCCTCTGCTTGTTCTCAGTGAGAGACCACTAATGGGATAAAGCAACCAAACTGAAAAGACGTAGGACTTTTCCAAGAATTTCAAATTAAGAAGTTATTCATGCAGGTGATGCTGAGATTAATACCTATTATAAAACAGAATGCTCTTAAATATTCTGTGACGAATGACTACTTTAATTAATCTTTATTCTACCACACCTCATCATGTGAAAACCCTCTGTCTTCCTGGAGCACATATTTTCAATATCTAAATGCAAGTGTAGCTGAGTAACACAGCAAGGGTGCTGGAAGCCGGTGGCACTGACAGAAACTGAGGATGACTACATTTGAGGATCACTTTTTACTATTTTAATAATTTTTTTCCTTTCTTTTTTCCTTTTCCTTTTCCTCCCTCCCTTCCTCCCTTCCTTCCTTTTTCTGGCCGTAGTTGCTCTTTACATTAAAGTCAATTCAATGTTTAGTTATGACACACAGGGAACGCTTCTCTTTCACATTGGACAGTGACCTGAAACATGTGGTCAGAAACTCTACATCAGTCCCTAAACAACAAGCAGATCTAAACTGTCAAAAATGAAAGAAGAAGTGAGATATTTTGGACTTTAAGAAATGACAGCATAACCAAATTAAACATATATATATATGTGTGTGTGTGTGTGTACACATACGTACACTCACTCACACACACACACACACATTTACCTCTTTATCTACAACATATGGACTTACAGATTTTTATGCCAAGCCATACGTTTCTGTCTGGCATCATACAGCTCAAGTTTGATGAAAACTAGCCAGTCCCGTGGTGTGCTTCTTTGTTACATGTTATCTAACTCCTATGAGTGAGAATTCCCATGGGATCAAGGAGAAAAACAAAGGAAGTGCTATAATGATCCTCTTGCAGTTGGTTTTGAGGGAGTGAAGGATGTGAAAACTTGGTGGAAACACAAAAATTCACTTTATAATAATAATTGGATGTCTCTGATATAACCAGTATTTTTGGTGGTGTTTTACATTTTAATTCATGACTTTGCATTAAACAAGATCCCAGAGTGGGAAAACACTGTGATAAAATTCTATGATTTTAAATATAGCGGGCAGCTGGAAAGAGAGTGTAGATGCGTGTGCTGATGTGAGGGGTGTGTAAGGAGCGTTCAGCTGTGGGTATTTTTGGTAACTATCTGCAAATCCTATAGAGCACATACCATGGGACAGAGACCATACATCTCGTAGCTTTCACCATGTAATGGGTAAATTCCATGGGAAATCTCAAAAACAATTCTTGTAGGCAGGATGAGCGGCTCAGCTACAGAATTATTTTGGCTAACACTGATTCCTTTCATTTGGGAGATCAAATATTGAATTTAGCCTCAAAAGTGGATCATCCTCTGGGTGGCCCCAGGGGAAACGCTGAAGAGGTAGTTTTTCTTTTTTTCATTTTTTTTTTTTTTTCCTTCCTGGCAGCAAAGGAATTCTAAAATTTGTTCCCAGATTCTTAGTAGTACGGCATCCGCTGCAGATGTGGTCACTCAATGAATAAACTCATCAGGTCGCTTCAGCCATGGGATTCTGTCCCGTCTCATAATTTGGATTCATCATTACAGATAGATTTATATATTTTTGCCACAGAGGGAGAGTATGTAGGCGACCCCTCACAACAGTACACGCTTCTTCGTTAGAGAAGGGCTGTGATTTGAGGGGGAAGCTTAGTGTCCAGTTCTTCCTGTTCTTGTCACGTTTGGGAAGGTGTGCTTCCAAGTCAGCATCCCTGGCCTTCTTCTTGTGCTTGGATGAGAGCTGCTGCCCAGTTCTCCTGGCAGAGCGCCCCTCCCTGAACCAGTGTCAGTGCGCAGTGGGCAATGCACTCATCAGGAGCTACCTGTCCACCATCCGGAAGTATTTACATTTCAAGCGAACGTCCACAGAGCTGCACTCTACTGAACGCAACGCAGAAGATTCCGCTGGCAACATGCATTTATGGATGCTAGACAGAAACATGGGCAAATACGATACCGTCATCGCACACATGACTGAACTGGTTTTCCACTACTTTAGGGAGCCATGATGATAGACAGAAAACATCTTAATTATCAGGCTGTAAGAATGCCAACCCTAGTATTGCTTCAAGGGCATCTGATACCTTTAATTTTTACTCTTCTTTCTTCTTTCTTCCAACTTGTCATCATAAATAGAGGGTTTGCGAGTTGTTTTTCCAAATTACTGAAAGTGACTTTTCATTGAGCTGATATGTCAGGAGAGTGTTTTGTTTTGTTTGATTAAAAATTTTTTTATTGAAGTATAATTGATTTACAATGTCATGTTAGTTTCAGGTGTACAGCACAGTGACTGTTTTTTTATATATATATATATATATAAAAGAATCTGAATATATATATAGAATATATATATATGAAAAAGAATATATATATACTTTTTCAGATTCTTTTCCCTTGTAGGTTATTGCAAAATATTGAGTAGAGCTCCCTGTGCTATACAGTAGGTCCTTGTCGTTTATCTATTTTATGTATAGTAGTGTGTACCTGTTAATCCCAACCTGTGAGGAGAGTGTTTTGAATGAATCTTCATGACCAGAGAAATGAGAAACACCCAGTGAACTACAAGAAGGGGACTATTTGAAAGAACATTAGGAAAAAGCCCACTTGCTTTGGAGCATCTGATGAAATGAGTGTGTGTGTGTGTGTGTGTGTGTGTGTGTGTGTACACGGGCAGGTGCACAAAAACTCAGGCAGAAGTAGATGCCCATTTGGGGAGGTGATTTGCCACTTGAAAGAGAATTAAAAAAAACTAGCAACAACCAGATGTTATAATTCTGTTCCCAATGATACTACTGGCAGCTTTGGCTCTCCAGAGGAAAGGAAGGGAGCACATCTCTCCTGTGCTGAAGTACTGGAGGAAAAGGAGTGAAGCTTATTCTTGGCTGTACTTCACACAGAGTGCTTTACACAGAGCAGAAGCCCAATTAATGCTTGTGGAATTGAATTTATTGAATTGCGCTGAACGGAAAAGAGGACTCAAGGGACTTGGAGCCCTCGACAATATATCGCAAGAGGGTCAGTTTCAAGCAGAGACTAAAATTTTACATCTCTGGATTTGTCTGTTGGGAACTGGAGATATATGTCTCAAATGGGAAACAAATAACAAATATACATATTGGAACTGCTGAACATTTGTTCTGGTCAGTGATACACCATTTTTATCTGATATTTGAAAGAAAATATTAATTTCTAACTGTGACATTATTATAATACATCTTGAGTCAAACTTTATTTTCCTTTAGATTTTTATGAATTTTTGAAAGATGAAAGCCAGGTAAAGTGATAGAAAATGATGTATCTTTTAATCAGTTAATTATGACTTCTAATAGAAAAAGTTTATCCACTAAATTTAAATTAATCTAAAATGCCAAAATATTTTTTGCATTGGCAAAATAGAGGCTTCTTTAAAATATTCTCATAAATCAATGATGATTAAAATCTTCCTCAAATTTTGAAGATAAACTCATATTTAGGTTGTGATAAAATGTGAAAAATTTCACCATGAAAGTTGTTATTTTCATAAAATTATGACTGTGTGAGAACATGTCTCAGCCAAATTTATAGCAATAAATACTATAACCAATATAAAATGAAATATTGGAACATTTGTTCTAAAGATTTTTAAAAATAAGGTCAGTGGGGGAAAAATAAGGTTTTACCCCAACAATAAAATATGCAGGGCAGTTGATGAGATGCTATTAGAATCCTATATAAAAAGATAAAGAACTGGATAAAATTTGTTTCAAGAGTTTTGTTGGTTTTCTTTTATGTTTTGGATACACTATACCAAGTATTTTTCTTTATGCATTTCTCTAATTTTTATAGTTATTAAATACTCCTTTATTTTTTTGTATCTGTAAGAAAATAACTACTAAAAACAAAATAGAATTCCTCTACCTGTTTTAAGGACACAAAGACAATGTTTCTCAATATTTAATTTCTCATTTCTCAGATATCACGCAGACCTAGCATTAGTCTTCTATTAAATCTAGTAATTTCAGTTTAAAATAAAAGAAAAATGGGAAAAGCACAAACACATGGATACTAAACAACATGCTATTTAAAAAAATGGGTCAGTGAAGGAATCAGAGAGGAAATCAGAAAATACCTGGAGACAAATGAAAATGGAAACGCAACTCTCCAAAATCTATGGGATGCAGCAAAAGCACTTCTAAAAGGGAAGTTTACACTGATACAGGCCTACCTCGAGAAACAAGAAAAATCTCAAATAAACAACCCAAAGTATAACCTAAAGGAATTAGAAAAAGAAGAACAAACAAAGCCCAAAGCCAACAGAAGGAAGGGAACAATAAAAATCACAGAGGAAATAAACAAAATAGAGACACCCCCAAAAAAACAATAGAAAAAAGATCAATGAAACAAAGAGCTGGTTTTTGAAAAGATAAACAAAACTGATAAACATTTAGCCAGGCTCATCAAGAAGATAGAGGATTCAAATAAACAAAATAAGAATTAAAATAGGAGGAATAACAACCGATACCACAGAGATACAAAATATCATAAGAGAATACTATGAACAGTTATATGCCAGCAGATTGGACAACCCAGAAGAAATGGTCAAATTTATAGAAAGATACAACCTACCAAGACTGAATCAAGAAGAAACAGACAATTTGAACAGACTGATCACTAGTGGTAACAGTGAATTTGTAATAAAAATACTCCTAGCGGACAAAAAAGTCTGGGACCAGATGCAATAACATGGATGGACCTAGAGTATTACGCTTAGTGAAATAAGGCAGAAAGAGAAAGACAAGTAGTCTATGTTACCATTTATATGCAGAATTGAAAAAACAAAACAAAGGAATGTATACAACAAAACAAAAACAGACTCATAGATAAAGAGAAAAAATTAGTGTCTACCAGTAGGGAGAGGGAAGGGGGGAGGGGAAAGAGAAGTCTAGGGGATTAAGACATACAAACTACTATGTATAAAATTAATAAGCTACAAGGATATATTGTACAGCACAGGGAAATATAGCCATTATTTTATAATAACTTTAAATGGAGAATAATCTCTAAAAATAGTGAATCACTACGTTGGACAGCTGAAACTAATATAATATTGTAAATCAACTATATGTCAATTAAACAAAATGAATCAAAAGCTGTTATGAGATGAATAGGGACAGTATCAAAAGTAATTTCACACGATTTATTTTTTTAAAAACATTTAGGCAGGGCTTCCCTGGTGGCGCAAGGGTTGAGAGTCCGCCTGCCGATGCAGGGGACGCGGGTTCATGCCCCGGTCCGGGAAGATCCCACATGCCGCGGAGCGGCTGGGCCCGTGAGCCATGGCCGCTGAGCCTGCACGTCCGGAGCCTGTGCTCCGCAATGGGAGAGGCCGGAACAGTGAGAGGCCCGCGTACCACAAAGAAAAAAATATTTTAGGCAGGTTTCTTTTTTTTTTAATTAATTAATTTATTTTTGGCTGTGTTGGGTCTTCGTTGCTGAGCACAGGCTTTCTCTAGTTGCGGTGCGCGGGCTTCTCATTGCGATGGCTTCTCTTGTTGCGGAGTATGGGATCTAGGTGCACAGGCTTCAATAGTAGTTATAGTTCGCTGGCTCAGTAGTTGTGTTGCACGGTTTTAGTTGCTCCACAGCCTGTGGGATCTTCCCGGACCAGGGCTCAGAACCCCTGTCCCCTGCTTTGGCAGGTGGATTCTGAACCACTGTGCCACCAGGGAAACCCTCACAAGATTTCTAATTATTTTCTTTGAAAAAAACTAGCCCCATAACTTGCATTATTTTTATATCAAATTTTTGAAACTATTCAGTATAAATATTTAAACATGTAGAAAACCAGGTGTCACGATAAATAATACTGTGAAAATAACCAGTTGCTACATCACTGTTTTGGTGATATGTCCCCACAGAAGAGATTTCTTTCTGATTAAGAAATAAAACAAAAGTTAAATGACACATTAAAGATCATCTGATAATTTAGTGACTGCTTCATCTTTTCCACTGAATGTTCATTCCTTTGAATCAGTAAACAACAAAATAAAAGAAGTCACTGCAATGTCTTCAAAACACTACTTGTATTGAAAAAATGTGAATGAAATATATTTAGTGGTGACTATTTTGAAATATTATTACAATCTGAACATTTGGGCACTTGGAACTGTATACACATGACAGAAAAAAATATTAAAGGAGGATTACCACAAAGACTATTTCCCCAACAGAAATTTAGAAAGGGATCTGGTCTGGTATCATTCGGGTTATACAAAATCCTTTAGGGTTTTTGTATAACCTTTCGGGTTATACAAAAACCTTCATTAAGAAAGAAGAATGCCAGCAAGCTTAATGCGTTGGAAGAGTTTTGAGTTTACTGATTGGAACATATAACAAGATAGATTTTCAGTGGGACTAGAAAATATTTCACGGATTATGAAAACTTGCATAAACAATGATGTTACCGGGTGTTACACTCTTCCCCTTCCTTTCTTTCACACTAATACTAAGAGGAAGTTTAATGAGTGGAAAAGATAAAGTATCAACAGGCTTTAGATAAAAAACAGCAGAGATGAGAAAAATGTAAAATAAGACAGTGAAAAGACTTGATTGAAACATTGGAATTGGGTAACTACTGTATTATCGGTTGATAAAACTACCACAAAGGTGCATGTATGTGTGTGTGTGCGTGTGTGTGTTTAACCACAGACATATTGGTTTATCTACTACTGCTTTTTCAAAGATCATATTTAAACACAAGTGATGCAGTATCACTAAACTATTTTCAGTATGAACTGGTCCATTTTCTCTTTGGAGAAAGAGAAAGTGAAGTTGGATTGCATGAAGAGAATAAAGCTGCTTTACTTGATCTTATCAGCCAACAGCAGAGGAAGGAAGAATTTCTAATAGCACCTCTATCATTGACTGCACTTGTTAGAGAAATAGAACTGTTGGTGAGTCATAAGGCCGCTAAGTTGCTCTAATGCAATGAGAGTTTTAGTGAGTGTTTTGACAGTGGAAGTGTGAATAAGGGCAGAGAAAATCTTTTAAGCCCATTTTTGACGGAAGCATAGCCATATACTTACTGAATAAGGTTAAAAAAAGGACAGAAGAGGGAGGAAAAGAATGAATAAATTTCATGATCAGGATAATGCTGAAAGCATTAGAAGATGCCAATGTCAATACAGTTATTAAATATGCTCTTTACACACATGTAGCGGTATCTCTGGCTAGCATGGAAGGTTTCCTTCCCCAATAGTCCTTCTTCAAACACTTGAAGTTGAAAGAAGATAAAGCTCAGTATCTCCAGGGACCTCTACTGTTTCCAGATTTAGATGATCAGCTCTAAGAATCAAAGCCTTGATCAAAGTTATGACTTTTGCTCTTGAAGCACAAACAAAGCTGTGAGAAAACTAAGATGCTTCTAAATTTTAACATAGAATCAGTATCACGGGAATGACAAGTTTAAAAATGGAAGTGTTCTACCTTTGGTTAGCATGAAATTAGCTTGGAAGAGACTAATTGGACATAGTTGCTTATAAATATGTTCCTGGATACACTTAGCCAAGAAGAATGACGGAGGAGCTCTTCGTTTGACTAATAACACATTTCATGTTCTTTAGTATCTTCATGTGTAGAAGCTGAAATAAATGAGCTATGAGTAAAGAATGGGGAGAACATTGGAGATGCCAGGAAGCACCATTCCACTTAAACATTCCATGTGTGCCAAAACAATTTGTTCGAAATGCTGAATTCTGTACATTGAAGTTCTAGGCTACAGATCTGCGGACAGAACTAGTAAAAAAGAGTCAGTGAGCTTCGATATTGGCAGGCTGAAAGAGAGAAGGAGCTATCAGCCTAAAGTGAAACCCTCTGGAGGAATGAGGACTTTTCAGGAAGGGGATAGCAGGGTGAAAAGAAGGGATCCTTTTTTAGGGCTGTGGAGAATAGCAAAAGCTGCCCAAGGTAACAGGAATTTGCATTTCTGAAAGATTACTTCCGGGAAGAGTATTTCCCCCGGTGTGGACATGGACCGTGGGGTTTCTCATGCTGTTGTTTCGCAGCTGGAACACATCATCCAACAGGTCTGTGATGCTGCAAATGATTCCACCAGGCAGGGCACTTGGGGATTAATCAAAACCCAGCTGCATGGAGGAGAGCAGCTGTACCATACAGGCTGAAGCTAGCAAAGGGCCCTGTAAGCTGGTGTCTGTTCAGAGACTCCTCCAGAAAGCCTAACCCAGCTGCTGTGGCCACAAAGAAAAAGAGCTGGAAACCGTAAGTCCTGGTCTTCCCACTCATGAACTACATCCCGGCATCCAATTAACTCGTCCACTTTTAAAGAGACAACCCTAGCATCTCTGCCCTTTGTAAGGACCTTCACTCTTCACATGTGTGTTTAGCATGCTCCAAGGCTCCAAAACGTTCACGCAATTTTCTCCTGTCTGGTTTTGAGATACATCTGGGGAAAAGTTGGAACTTGCCATTTTGCAAGATGAAAAGCAGAAGCTAAATTTTAATTATCAGAAATATCAGGGTGTTCTGAGAACACTGTTCTCCATGTCAGTAAAACTTTTCGGTTCTTTTAAAAATCCTTCACGTGGTAGTTCAGAAAGACAAATTTTAATTTTAAAAGGGAACACGATGAGCTTATTCAATACTTTCATTTTATAGGCAATGAAAGGAGGTCTAGAGGGATTAAGTGACTTGCCTTAGGTCATCTTCATAAAGATGGAAAAAAAAAAGTCTTGAACTAATTCTCTAGATTTTAGATTGGGTGAAAAAAAAAAGACTTTTTTCTTAATTCACTTTCTAACAAATCACTCACTTCGTCTCCCCAAGTTCAAAGCTTGCTGTCTTTCAATGCTCAATATTCCCTTGATCCAGAATTTGGCCACAAGAGGAGGGGGGGAGGGGGGCCTATTGAAGAATATACTTGTTTCCATGCTGCTTACATTTTCAACACAGCAGGAATAATAACAGAAATACAGTTTTGCAGGGGAAGGTCAAGGAGTGAGCTCATGAAGAAAAACAACTACCTCTAAACAAGCCGAAGAAAGCAGGGGTATGTAACAGATTTTGCTAATGGGGCTGTGATTAAGTAAAATAAATGAGAGTTTGAGGTGGTCATAGAAAGACAGAGAGCCAGCCCACAAGAGTAAATATAAACAATACAGTCCGACAGAGAACGTCACATAGGTAGGAACAAAATATTGGGTGTCTCGGACAGTGAGTGTGCAGTAAGTGACGGTATTTAGATTTTGCTACAGAACCGTGTGTGCTGAGTCGATATTTCCAAATGGAATAGTTAATAATAAATTAATTAATTGGGATCCTGTTTCTAGTTTGATTCAGAAAAACATTCATTATTTTCTTTAGCGAATAACGTAAGTCTTTTTAAATGTCGAAATTTGTAAAAATGCTAATTTTGTTCAGGCTCTCACTGAAGGTCACAGAGTAGCCAATCGACGTGCACTTGTAAAACGCAGTCACCTTATTTCCACTGACTCCACTGACAGGGAATGAAATCTAACACAGTTAACAAGTATTTATTAAGTTAACAGCTCATGTTAACATGTGAAACCTAACCTCCCGCTCATTAGGATGAAATGAGTGTGTTATTAGAAATTACATTATAGGTCAAGCAGAAGAGAGCAGCACGTAATCTTGCTGAATAAATAAATAACTATTTGTGGACTGATTTCCTAAAGGAGATATCAATTGAAACAAGTGATTAAAGTTGACAATGGAATTGTACAAGTGACCCTAATGAATGAATTTTCTAATCATGTTCATGTTTGTGGACATTAGCCCTGTTTGCACAGAGTGAATAACTAAGCATGCCTTACGACAGACACCCATAATTGGATGCAAATGGTGCTCAGTTACCTATTCTGTGGTGTCGGTGAATTCTGACAAATAATCTTATCTTCAGCTGGGGAAAGTTCAAATTTTCCTTTTTTTTTTTTTTTAAGGCTGCCACTGACTTGGTGACTATTGACTTGGCAAAGCTCCTCACCAGATCCCAGATAAAGCCGCCCATTGACAAAACATCAAAACTTCTCCTGCAGTTTTGGATTAAGGACTCGAACCTTAAAGAAAAAGAAAAAAACAAACACGTTCTACATCCCAAGCCCCTTCTCTTTGTAAATATGATAAACCCATGGCTATTTGGCCCATACGCTGTGACAGCAGGAAGATAATGTCACTCTTCACATAAGTTCTTACTTATTGGCTACCTTTTGATGGATTTATCGGCTGCCAGCAAATAATGGATAACAATTTTGGCAAAGGCGGTCATGCCAGGCCTGTACATGAGATCCTCCCCGTGAAGAGTCAGGGAGTCCCAGTGGCACAGACACGTGACAGACTCAGAACTACCCTAATGCTTCTGTCTGTCTCCTCAGCCCACACGTATCTAGGGTACAACGTGCTACTTCTCAATCTGATGACCGGTCCATTTATGGGCTTAGATTAAAGGGTGATGTTACTATGTCGTCAGGAACTTTGAAATTGGTAATAACGTCACTGCCTCATGTCTGATGAACTGAGATCAGCTCATTAGCCAAAAGTGTTAGAAATTTATAGTTGGTGGCATTTTCTTTGCAGGGTTTCCAGGAAAAACGTTCTTCTAATCTGCTAAAACCCATTTTTTAAACTTCTCAAAGATGTATGAAGGATTAACGAGCCTGTTTCTTTTCTCCTACATTTAAAATATAACATGTTATGTTTGATGCTTTTTACCGGTATTTTTATGAGCAATAAAAGGGCTTTCCTCCATGTATATTACATATTTTTAAAAGGGTGAAAAAATGATAAATTATTTCAAAAGTTTTAATGAAACATCAAGGGGGGTTATACTATGTGGGACTGTCGTGGGCAGCTACAATATTTTAACCTATAGCCTGCTTCCTTGTTCTGATTAAGCATTTATCAAGCCTAATACAAAACAAATGCAGAATCAAGCCCGAACACGAATCAAAGCATTTTCCTTTTGTGTTCGTGAGAACACTTCACGTGGGATTAGTATTTTCATAAAATCACAAATAGAAATGTCAATGAATTTTATATGACGTAGATGAAATTGCAGTGGCAAAAATTTTTGTATGCACTGACACGTAATCTGGAACCCCAAAAAAACTGATGGGTCCTAAGAGGAAGGAGAGGTGAATAATGTCTGCTTTCATATTTTTCCAAATGTGTCCTAGATGTCTAAAATTCATTAGCTATATCATTGTGGGATAATGTTCAGATCCGTTCTACAGGTATACAGTTGTTGGGGGCAGAAAACCACAAAATGAGTTCAGAGTGTGATTTAATGAACAGGACTACAGTTGTTCTTTATATTTACTTAGAGTCACATGAGAATGTAGACATTGATTCTTACATTTATAGAACATCTTTTTTTGTCATTTGAAATTCATTTTTATTCAGTCTTTTTCATTTAAGCATGCTTCAATGTATTTATAATAAATGAAAGTACATATAAACCTTCCAGAACATCTCTGGGAATACGGAATTATATTAATAACACTCTTAATGTCATTTATTTGACATGGGATCTGATTATGCCATTAAAGACCTAGTTCCTCTGATACTCACACAGGGATTAGAAATAACTGAATTGGGGAAACATCCCAGAAATGAGGAATAGTTATTTTTAAATTCAGCGGTAGAATTCACACTTTTAAAATGGTACAATTCACAGTACCTCCTCTTCAGGAATGTTAAATCTTGTTTGAGAGGAAATTCATATATTCATGATAAATTAGAAAACAATTTGGAAGCAATATATAAAATTTATACAGAGCTGCAGGCTGTAGGTGCCATTCTGAGGCAATTCAGAACATGAGCGGTGTTCGTTCAGGCAAACTTCACGGCGCGCGCAAATCTCGTGCATGTTAAAGATCCGTCGCATTGTTATTAGCAGAGATGATAAAGAAGACCAGACGCCAAGACAAATGAGAGCTTGTCAGGGGGCAAAACCGGCCATGAGTGTTGAACAGAGGAAACAAGCTCTCAGCTGAACATTGTAAGGCTGAAAATGTAAAATGCAGTCAGTTCATACAGGCCCTGGAGGCCGGGCAGAGGCTTTGAAATTTGTTCTATACGCAAAAAGTAGCCAACAGGTTGTGAACAAAGAGAATACACGGTAAAGTGACTCTGTTGTGAACCTGACAACCATGAGATAAACCGGTGACACTCGGAAACTAGGTGGTCAGCTGTTAAAAGATGTGAAATGAGGTGTTGATGGTCCACATTTTTTTGTTTGTAGCAACTTCATTTTCAATAGTGAAAACCTAGAAAGGACCCAAACACCCAGAAAAAGATGAATGAATAAACTAAAAGTGGTACATCCAAAGATAAGAAGAGATGAGTTACCCCTATGTATCACACATGAATCTTAAATACTTATAAAACAAAAGAAATCAGAAGAAAAAACAGTAAATGGTTTAGGATGCCAATCAGATAAATTCAAGAAAATGCAAAGGTAGACTGGTGGTCATATGACACGGGAACAAAGAAACCAACAGGAACTTTATGAAGAACGTATACTGTACTAGGTCTTAGTAGCTAAATGGGTGTGGGACGAGAAAAAGATGCAATATAGGTGACCGCAAACGATGTATCTGGGGGAAGCAGGGTAACATGGCAGCCATGGACAGAAAGGGAGAGCTGACCAGGGATTCATTTTTGATGCTCACATACCCTCAGGCTTGACTTCACAAACCTGACCACCTTACTGGACATGTTCTGTGAACAACTGGAAATAAATTACAGATAAAAGTTTGAGCAGAAACTGCAGCTTTCATAACGAGCACATAGGCAACCACTGGGATGGCAAGAGTAGCTGAGCAATTGAAGGAATTGGATAAAGAAAGAAGAAAATGGAAACTTCGGGAATTCTACACAAGAGAACTAGTAGATACAGAATGGATAAGCAACAAGGTCCTACTGCAGAGCACAGAGAACTATATTCAATATCCTATGATAAACCATAACGGAAAAGAATATTAAAAAAGAATATATATGTATAAATGAATCACTCTGCTGTATAGCAGTGATTAACACAACATTGTAAATCAACTATACTTCAATTAAAAAATGAGAAAAAAAGAGATAATTAGTAGAAAGACAAGCAAAATAGGAATTAAAGAAGGAGAAAATAAGAAAGATATTCGAGGGACTTCCCTAGTGGTCCAGTGGTTAAGACTTTGCCTTCAGGATTCCCTGATGGCCCAGTGGTTAAGAATCCACCTGCCAAGGCAGGAGACAGGGGTTCGAGCCCTGGTCCGGGAAGATCCCACATGCCACGGAACAACTAAGCCCGTGCGCAACAACTACTGAGCCTGCACTCTAGAGCCCACGAGCCACAACTACTGAGCCTGCACACCTAGAGCCCGTGCTCTGTGACAAGAGAAGACACCTCAACGAGAAGCCCATGCACCGCAATGAAGAGTACCCCCATCTGCCTCAATTAGAGAAAGCCCGTGCACAGCAATGAAGACCCACACAGCCAAAAATAAATAAATAAATTTATTAAAAAAGACTTTGCCTTCTAATGCAGGGTATGTGGGTTTGATCACTGGTCGGGGAGCTAAATCCCACGTGCCTTGTGGCCAAAAAACCAAAACATAAAACAGAAGCAATACTGTAACAAATTCAATAAAGACTTTAAAAATGGTCTACATTAAAAAAATCTTTACAAGGAGCTTCAAGATGGCAGAAGAGTAAGACGTGGAGATCACCTTCCTCCCCACAGATACATCAGAAATACATCTACACGTGGAACAACTCCTACAGAACACCTACTGAAAGCTGGCAGAAGACCTCAGGCCTCCCAAAAGGCAAGAAACTCCCCACGTACCTGGGTAGGGCAAAAGAAAAAAGAATAAACAGAGACAAAAGGATAGGGACGGGACCTGCACCAGTGGGAGGGAGCCGTGAAGCAGGAAAGGTGTCCACACACTAGGAGCCCCTTCGCGGGTGGAGACTGCGGGTGGAGGAGGGGGAGCTTCGGGGCCGTGGAGGAGAGCGCAGCCACAGGGGTGCGGAGGGCAAAGCGGGGAGATTCCCGCACAGAGGATCGGTGCTGACCGGCACTCACCAGCCCGAGAGGCTTGTCTGCTCACCTGCCGGGGTGGGCGGGGCTGGGAGCTGAGGCTCCGGCTTCGGTCGGAGCGCAGGGACAGGACTGGGGTTGGCGGCGTGAACACAGCCTGCAGGGTGTTAGTGCGCCATGGCTGGCCGGGAGGGAGTCCGGGGAAAAGTCTGGAGCTGCCGAAGAGACAAGAGACTTTTTCTTCCCTCTTTGTTTCCTGGTGCACGAGGAGAGGGGATTCAGAGCGCTGCTTAAAGGAGCTCCAGAGATGGGCGCGAGCCGCGGCTAACAGCGCGGACCCCAGAGACGGGCACGAGACGCTAAGGCTGCTGCTGCCACCACCAAGAAGCCTGTGTGCAAGCACAGGTCACTCTCCACACCCCCTTCCGGGAGCCTGTGCAGCCCGCCACTGCCAGGGTCCCGGGATCCAGGGACAACTTCCCCGGGAGAACACACGGCGCGCCTCAGGCTGGTGCAACATCACGCCGGCCTCTGCCACCGCAGGCTTGCCCTGCACTCCGCGCCCCTCCCTCCCCCCCGGCCTGAGTGAGCCAGAGCCCCCGAGTCAGCGGCTCCTTTAACCCCGTCCTGTCTGAGTGGAAACAGACGCCCTCTGGAGACCTACATGCAGAGGTGGGGCCAAATCCAAAGCTGAGCCCGGGAGCTGTGCGAACAAAGAAGAGAAAGGGAAATCTCTCCCAGCAGCCTCAGGAGCAGCGGATTAAAGCTCCACAATCAACTTGATGTACCTGCATCTGTGGAATTCATGAATAGACGACGAATCATCCCAAATTGCGGAGGTGGACTTGGAGCAACTGTAGACTTGGGGTTTGCTTTCTGCATCTAATTTGTTTCTGGTTTTATGTTTACCTTAGTTTACTATTTAGAGTTTATTATCACTGGTAGATTTGTTTATTGATTTGGTTGCTCTCTTCCTCCTTTTTTTCTTTTATATAGAGATATATATTTTTTTGCTTTTTCTCTTTTTTGTGAGTGTGTATGTGTGTGCTTCTTTGTGTGATTTTGTCTGTATAGCTTTGCTTTTACCATTTGTCCTAGGGTTCTGTCGGTCCTTTTTTTTTGTTTGTTTTTTTATAGTTTTCAGCCCTTGTTATCACTGGTGGTTTGTTTTTTGGTTTGGTTGCTCTCTTGTTTCATACTTTTTTTCTTCTTTTTTTATTACTTTTAATTTTTTTATTTTTAATAATTTTTTTAATTTTAAAAACTTTATTTTATATACTTTTTCTTTCTTTCTTTCTTTCTTTCTTTCTTTCTTTCTTTCTTTCTTTCTTTCTTTCTTTCTTTATTTCTCCCTTTTCTTCTGAGCAGTGCGGCTGACAGGGTCTTGGAGCTCCTACCAGCTGTCACACCTGAGCCTCTGAGGTGGGAGAGCTGAGCTCAGGACACTGGTCCACCAGAGATCTCCTGGTCCCCCGTAATATCAATAGGCGAGAGCTCTCGCAGAGATCTCTGTCTCAACACTAAAACCCAGCTCCACCCAATGGCCAGCAAGCTACAGTGCTGGACACGCTATGCCAAACAACTAGCAAGACAGGAACATAACCGCACCCATTAGCAGAGAGTATGCCTAAAATCATAATAAACTCACAGACACCCAAAAACACAGCACTGGACACAGTCCTGCCCAAAAGAAAGACAAGATCCAGCCTCATCCACCAGAACACAGGCACCAGTCCCCTCCACCAAGAAGCCTACACAACCCACTGAACCAACCTCACCCACTGGGGGCAGACACCAAAAACAACGGGAACTACGAACCTGCAGCCTGTGAAAAGGAGACCCCAAACACAGTAAGTTAAGCAAAATGAGAAGACAGAGAAACACACAGCAGATGAAGGAGCAAGGTAAAAACCCCCCAGACCAAACAAATGAAGAGGAAATAGGCAGACTACCTGAAAAAGAATTCAGAGTAATGATAGTAAAGATGATCCAAAATCTTGGAAATAGAATAGAGAAAATGCAAGAAACGTTTAACAAGGAGCTAGAAGAACTAAAGAGCAAACAAACAATGATGAACAACACAATTAATGAAATTAAAAATTCTCTAGAAGGGCTCAAAAGCAGAATAACTGAGGCAGAAAAACTGATAAGTGACCTGGAAGAGAAAATAGTGGAAATAATTACTGCAGAGCAGAATAAAGAAAAAAGAATGAAAAGAACTGAGGACAGTCTCAGAGACCTCTGGGACAACATTAAATGCACCAAAATTCGAATTATAGGGGTCCCAGAAGAAGAAGAGAAAAAGAAAGGGACTGAGAAAATATTTGAGGAGATTATCGTTGAAAACTTCCCGAATATGGGAAAGGAAATAGTTAATCAAGTCCATGAAGCACAGAGAGTCCCATACAGGATAAATCCAAGGAGAAACACGCCAAGACACATATTAATCAAACTATCAAAAATTAAATACAAATAAACAAATATTAAAAGCAGAAAGGGAGGGCTTCCCTGGGGGTGCAGTGGTTGCGAGTCTGCCTGATGATGCAGGGGACACAGGTTCGTGCCTCGGTCCGGGAGGATCCCACATGCCACAGAGTGGCTAGGCCCGTGAGCCATGGCCACTGAGCCTGCGCGTCTGGAGACTGTGCTCCATAATGGGAGAGGCCACAACAGTGAGAGGTCCGCGTACCACAAAAAAACAAACAAACAAACAAAAAACCAGTAAGGGAAAAACAACAAGTAACACATAAGGGAATCCCCACAAGGTTAACAGCTGGTCTTTCAGCAGAAACTCTGCAAGCCAGAAGGGAATGGCAGGACATATTTAAAGTGATAAAGGAGAAAAAACTACAACAAAGATTACTCTAACCAGCAAGGATCGCATTCAGATTTGATGGAGAAATTAAAACCTTTACAGACAAGCAAAAGCTAAGAGAATTCAGCACCACCAAACCAGCTTTACAACAAATGCTAAAGGAACTTCTCTAGGCAGGAAACACAAGAGAAGGAAAAGACCTACAATAACAAACCCAGAACAATTAAGAAAATTGTAATAGGAACATACATATTGATAATTACCTTAAATATAAATGGATTAAATGCTCCAACCAAAAGACATAGACTGGCTGAATGGATACCAAAACAAGACCCGTATATATGCCGTCTACAAGAAACCCACTTCAGACCTAGTGACACATACAGACTGAAAGTGAGGGGATAGAAAAAGATATTCCATGCAAATGGAAATCAAAAGAAAGCTGGAGTAGCAATTCTCATATCAGACAAAATAGACTTTGAAACAAAGACTACTACAAGAGACAAAGAAGGACACTACATAACGATCAAGGGATCAATCCAAGAAGAAGACATAACAATTGTAAATATTTACATACCCAACATAGGAGCTCCTCAATACATAAGGCAAATACTAACAGCCATAAAAGGGGAAATCGACAGTAACACAATCATAGTAGGGGACTTTAACACCCTACTTTCACCAATGGACAGATCATCCAAAATGAAAATAAATAAGGAAACACAAGCTTTAAATGATACATTAAACAAGAGGGACTTAACTGATATTTATAGGACATTCCATCCAAAAACAACAGAATACACATTCTTCTCAAGTGCTCATGGAACATTCTCCCGGGTAGATCATATCTTGGGTCACAAATCAAGCCTTGGTAAATTTAAGAAAACTGAAATTGTATCAAGTATCTTTTCATACCACAACACTATGAGACTAGATATCAATTACATGAAAAAATCTGTACAAAAAAAATACAAGCACATGGAGGCTAAACAATACACTACTTAATAACCAAGTGATCACTGAAGAAATCTAAGAGGAAATCAAAAAATACCTAGAAACAAGTGACAATGAAAACACGATGAAACAAAACCTATGGGATGCAGCAAAAGCAGTTCTAAGAGCGAAGTTTATAGCAATACAATCCTACCTTAAGAAACAAGAAGCATCTCAAATAAACAACCTAACCTTACACGTAAAGCAATTAGATAAAAAAGAACAACAACAACAAAAAACCAATGTTAGCAGAAAGAAAGAAATCATAAAGATCAGATCAGAAATAAATGAAAAAGAAATGAAGGAAACAAAAGCAAAGATCAATAAAACTAAAAGCTGGTTCTTGGAGAAGATTAACAAAATTGATAAACCATTAGCCATACTCATCAAGAAAAAAAGGGAGAAGACCCAAATCAATAGAATTAGAAATGAAAAAGGAGAAGTAACACCTGACACTGTAGAAATACAAAGGATCATGAGCGATTACTACAGGCAACTATATGCCAATAAAATGGACAACCTGGAAGAAATGGACAAATTCTTAGAAATGCACAACCTTCCAAGACTGAACCAGGAAGAAATAGAAAATATGAACAGACCAATCACAAGCACTGAAATTGAAAGTGTGATTAAAAATCTTCCAAATTGGAAAAGAAGAAGTAAAGCTGCCACTGTTTACAGATGACATGATACTATACACAGAGAATCCTAAAGATGCTACCAGAAAACTACTAGAGCTAATCAATGAATTTGCTATAGTAGCAGGATACAAAATGAATGCACAGAAATCTCTTGCATTCCTATACACTAATGATGAAAAATCTGAAAGTGAAATTAAGAAACTGCTCCCATTTACCATTGCAACAAAAATAATAAAATGTCTAGGAATAAACGTACCTAAAGAGACAAAAGACCTGTATGCAGAAACTTATAAGACACTGATGAAAGAAGTTAAAGATGACAAAAATAGATGGAGAGATATACCATGTTCTTAGATTGGAAGAATCAACATTGTGAAAATGACTCTACTACCCAAAACAATCTACAGATTCAATGCAATCCCTATCAAACTACCACTGGCATTTTTCACAGAACTAGAACAAAAAATTTCACAATTTGTATGGAAACACAAAATACCTCGAAGAGCCAAAGCAATCTTGAGAAATAAAAATGTAGCTGGAGGAATCAGGCTCCCTGACTTCAGACTATACTACAAAGCTACAGTAATCAAGACAGTATGGTACTGGCACAGAAACAGAAATATAGATCAATGGAACAGGATAGAAAGCACAGAGATAAACCCAGGTACATATGGTCACCTTATCTTTGATAAAGGAGGCAAGAATATACAGTGGAGAAAAGACAGCCTCTTCAATAAGTGGTGCTGGTAAAACTGGACAGGTACATGTAAAATATGATATTAGAACACTCCCTAACACCATACACAAAAATAAACTCAAAATGGATTAAAGACCTAAGTGTAAGGCCAGACACTATCAAACTCTTAGAGGAAAACATAGACAGAACACTCTATGACATAAATCACAGCAAGATCCTTTTTGCCCCACCTCCTAGAGAAATGGAAATAAGAAATAAATAAATAAACAAATGGGACCCAATGAAACTTAAAAGCTTTTGTACAGCAAAGGAAACCATAAACAAGACGAAAAGACAACCCTCAGAATGGGAGGAAATATTTGCAAATGAAGCCACTGACAAAGGATTAATCTCCAAAATTTACAAGCAGCTCATGCAGCTCAATATCAAGAAAACAAACAACCCAATCCAAAAATGGGAAGAAGACCTAAATAGACATTTCTCCAAAGAAGAGATACAGGTGGCCAACAAACACATGAAAGGATGCTCAACATCATTAATCATTAGAGAAATGCAAATCAAAACTACAATGAGATATCATCTCACACTCGTCAGAATGGCCATCATGAAAAAATCTGCAAACAATAAATGCTGGAGAGGGTGTGGAGAAAAGGGAACCCTCTTGCACTGTTGGTGGGAATGTAAATTGATACAGCCACTATGGAGAACAGTATGGAGGTTCCTTAAAAAACTACAAATAGAACTACCATACGACCCAGCACTCCCACTGCTGGGCATATACCCTGAGAAAACCGTAATTCAAAAAGAGTCATGGGGCTTCCCTGGTGGCACAGTGGTTGAGAGTCCGCCTGCAGATGCAGGGGATACGGGTTCGTGCCCCGGTCCGGGATGATCCCATATGCCGCGGAGAGGCTGGGTGCGTGAGCCAGGGCCACTGAGCCTGCCCGTCCAGAGCCTCTGCTCCGCAGCAGAAGAGGCCACAATGGTGAGAGGCCCGCATACCGCAAAAAAAAAAAAAAAAAAAAAAAAAAAAGTCATGTACTAAGATGTTCACTGTAGCTCTATTTACAATAGCCAGGACATGGAAGCACGCTAAGTGTCCATCAACAGATGAATGGATAAAGAAGATGTGGTACATATATACAACGGAATATTACTCAGCCATAAAATGGAATGAACCTGAGTTATTTGTAGTGAGGTGGATGGATCTAGAGTCTGTCATACAGTGAAGTAAGTCAGAAAGAGAAAAACAAATACCATATGCTAACACATATATATGGAATTTAGGGGGAAAAAAAAGGTCATGAAGAACCTAGGGGCAAGACAGGAATAAAGACACAGACCTACTAGAGAACGGACTTGAGGACACGGGGAGGGGGAAGGGTTAGCTGGGACAAAGTAAGAGAGTGGCATGGACATATATACACTACCAAACGTAAAATAGATAGCTAGTGGGAAGCAGCCGCATAGCACAGGGAGATCAGCTCTGTGCTTTGTGACCACCTAGAGGGGTGGGATAGGGAGGGTGATAGGGAGGGAGGGAGACGCAAGAGGGAAGAGATATGGGAACATATGTATATGTATAACTGATTCAGTTTGTTATAAAGCAGAAACTAACACACCATTGTAAAGCAATTATACTCCCATAAAGATGTTAAAAATCAAAAATCTTTAAAAGAATGATATTTGAAGAGCTAAGGGATGCCACGGAAGAGAGTGCTAGGAAGGAGAGGGTCATTTTGTCAGAAGCAGCAAGGACGGGGAGTATAAAGAAAATCTGTCTGGATTTAAGGTTCCTTATTTGTTTTACGAGAATTGTAAAAAAAAAAAATAGCTTAAAAGGGTTGACTGGGAAGGGGTCATTTAGCACAAATGTTAGTTTCTTAAGATGGTAAGGTTTCAATTTATATTTTATATGCATTTTCCTCGTATTAGGGAAATGAGCAATCCGCTCACTTCTTAGTTTGTTTCTTCCTGGAATTTAGCAGTTCAGCTGAACTAATCGAAGTTTCTGAGCTTACGAACAGCTGCAACTTCGTATTTAAATTGCATGTGCTGTCTGTCCTCCTCAACGTTCCACTAACAATCCATCTTACTTTCAAGTCTGACAATTTCCGAAGCGTACTGACCACCCACAGAGAGTATGCCTTCAGAAGGGAAAGCCCTTTAAGACCTGTGTTGAGTGAAGCAAAAATGCTTAGACTAGTCAATACTATTAGAACTGAACTGGGATAAGGGTACAGTGATTCAGAAGAATTAGTTCCATTATTTTTCCTGATGCTCCAGGAAAACAACAGAATGGAGAGATTTGTGATGGCCATTGGATACTCTGCTCTGTAGTCGAGCATCCTCACTACAGAATTTCACTAAAAGTGCAGTTCAACACTGCACGTAGAGCTGAAGACTGCACCAACTCTTCAGACACTGAAGATTTTCCAGATAAATGGTTCAGCTTCCTTTAAGTAAGAATAATGGGCAGGACTGTATTCTACTTGGTCTATAATAGAGACTTCTGAAAAGAATTGATTTTTTTCTAATAATAGAGTAGGACATGGGTTAGCCGTTTATTAGAATAAACGGCTGGACTTTAATAATCTTAAATTCAAAACGGCAAAAGTAGCCCCACAGTGAATATTGCCATTCAGAAGCCTCTCAATATCAACATAAATCCTATATATAAGAGACTGAGATTGCAACTGATTTTTTTTTTCTTATTCCCACTGAACAGTTTTGTATTTAAGTGGTCTTTCTTTTTTCTTTGAAAAATCTGATTCCCATCCATAAATATTTCTAAATCAGGGGAGCGTGCCTTTAAATTAAGTCTGTTCCTGAAGTGACCCATATCTGGCCATTGGGTAACCTGTATCAGGTAGTACCACATGTTCACAATCAACCCCAGCATGCACCCTTTGGGCTGATAACTAAAATGTGACAATTCTGATAATTAAACCACCTAAAGCCAGCAGCTGATGTCTTGCATTAATGCAAAACAGCATAAGGTGAAACTCAGCACACTATCCAATTACCAGCGACATGGTTATATACACTCTCAACCAGGCGCTGTGGCTTTCCTCAGATACGCTAAACCTGATGTCTGACAAAAACTGTAATTTACACAAATAAAGGGGGTGGTGGATGGGTTGTAGCCTGTTTAACAGAGTCCCTCTGAAGCGTCTCTTGATTAGCACGGCTGAGAGAGGCCAGAGGATGACATTTTCCAATCAACCTGACATTCACTGAGAAATTATATTTTTCTGTATCATTCATTCAGAGATAGTGGAGTTCAGATTTCTGATTTATATGGAAAATCCCAATTAATTAAAATAATGAAGAAGAAACATAAAAGCAAATTACTTTTATACTGGGGTATAATTTTTTTTTGGAATCTTCTAAACTGTATTTGCAACTGACAAAAACATCTGGAACTGACAAAAATCTTCCTAGAGACAAGGCCCTCAGCAGAGTCTGTCCCCACCATAAAATTTTACATCAACTGTACAGGACAAAATTAGCAATGAGGGATCTTTGGCACTAGAATGGGTAATTCCTTAGCTGTTCATACAATATCTAAACTGCACATCACGTGACATTAAACTGCTGGTTAACAGTTAAATTTTACATTTAAATTATCTTAAGAAGTTGGAAGTCCTAGCTAAGTTTTTCAGTATCAATATGCTAATCGTATCGAACACTTATGCCTGAGGTAGAGACTTCTGTAAGAGATTTATTGAAGAGAACACAATTGAGAGTACAATAAAGAAAAACACTTCCAATCTTGGAATCATGTAGCCAAATGTCTTTGCTGGTTCAACAAGCCAACCCTGAAATGCAGAACTCTTACTTCTTTTATTTCTGTAGAGATTTTGCACAGGAATGGGGCTTTCTTTTGTTTGGACATCTGAATTTTGGAATACGTGGATTGCATCTTTCAAAAGTACGATTATTAACATGGAATGTGCATGAAGCAAACTCCCTTAACATCATTATTAAAAATAACAAAAACAACACAACTGCGTTAGCGACAACAACAAATAGAATCTTTTCAACTCTCCATGATATGTGGCCAGAATGAGTGACAAGAATGCAAGTCACCCTAATGATTCTAACCTTTGATGGTGACCGTGAACTACCACAGAGTTTTGATATACAGGTGAGTTGACATTTTATTGCCAAACTCTGCACTGTGCAGGGGCTTGATTATTTTCAGGCGGTAAGACCCTTTGTGAAATTACATGATTTTATCTAATTTTATCTTTATGTAAAAAGATAAAAGTAACCTAATATCTGGAAACTTCCAATCAAAATGACCAGCAACTGTGTATCTCTGACTTCAGGTACTCTTCTTCACAGTTGGGAAAGAACGTTCCTTTATAAAAAGGCATTTCCTGGGCTTCCCTGGTGGCTCAGTGGTTGGGAGTCCGCCTGCCGATGCAGGGGACACGGGTTCGTGCCCCGGTCTGGGAGGATCCCACGTGCCGCGGAGCGGCTGGCCCGGTGGGCCATGGCCACTGGGCCTGCGCGTCCGGAGCCTGTGCTCCGCAGCGGGAGAGGCCACAATGGTGAGAGGCCCGCGTACAGCAAAAAAAAAAAAAAAAAAAAAAAAAAAAAAAAAAGACATTTCCTGAAGTAGGTTCAAGTATAACATACTTGCCTTTTACCAAACACTGGATGGCCAAAAATTTATCCTAAACTATAGGTATTATTTTTAGAAGTGTACTGTCTCTTAAATGAGACAGAAAACATCAGGCCTGGACATGTATAAGCTTAATGGGTAAAGCATAGGTATGACTAATAGGAAAAACATTTAGGTCCATTCTTGTATACTGGGATATAATTTTAACATTTATATGCATAGATTCCATTAGCAGTAAAGGAAGCGAAGGATTTCAGCGCTCTTCCAAAATGCAGCCAGAAAATATGACAATGGGGCTCACAGCTTCGAAGACTGTAGCTTTATGCATCTTTGTTGTGCAGAAGCTGGTGCAGTGAAGAGGAACATCACTCATTTTAGGATAAACTTCCACTTACGACCTATTCAATTCAATTGCGCACATCTGCTCCCTGCCATCACTACCACCACGAGTGCATGTCAGCACATGCCCCAAGTGCACAGCACATGAAGACAATGAATTTGATCTGAGCTGTATTTGTCCTTTTCACGCTGTCTATCTACATGTCTGACGAGGCTGGGCTCCATCAGAGAACAAGGCTTAGACATAACAACCTCAAGTTGAGCCCTAGCTGTTTAGGATTACTGCATGACTTTGACGGCTCGCCTTTTCCTCACATGTACCTATGTAGTGTGTGTATCGTAGGCATGAAATAGCTTAAAGTCAAACCTCTGAGGTCCTCCAATCAATGGAGGATGCTCGATAGTTTAAAAGAGAAAGAATGATTTGAATTCAAGATTTCTGTACCATTTGGTAGCTTATTCTAGGTGGTTGCCAATTTTCAAGCTGTGCCTGATCTTCAAAAAATCAAGGGGTGTAACACTGAGTGCACCCTGCAGTGCGAGGGGCTGATCAGAGGGTGGGTAGAACACAGACATGAACCTGGGTATCAAGCACTGGACTTGGAAGTTTGTAGTCAAGTACATCGGAGGAAAGCAAATGTCCTTAGAAATACTTGAAGCAGTTGTAGGCGTGATTTAAAGCAGGATTCAAAGAAACATCCTTACTAGTGCAGATTAGATAGAAGGGCAAAGACAAGAAGCAGAAAGAAGAAAAGTAAAATGAAAAAAGAGAGTCTGTATAGAACTAGGATAGATATGTATCCATCTAGATTAAAGGATAGATTAGGGGTAATGACGAGAAATTGGAAATATTCATTAGAAACACAATGTGTTTTGTTGAGTATATCATATGCTTAAGTTAACAGCCTAGCAAATCATATTTAGTTATTAATCCACCCTGTATATTTTAAGATTTTTCTGGCTGTAAAATGTCCTGTTTTTGTTTTGTTTGTTTTAAGTCACTTAGATACATGTAAAGACAGTTAAATTGGGTAGACCTGACCGTAGCTGCAGCTTAGAGTCTGGCGTCCAGAACAGACAGTCTAGTTTCACAGCATCCATTATGATTGAGCCTACTGGACTGGCACTTAGGATAAATAAGGTAAGCAGAAAGAAAAACGTTTTAAAGTGTACTGTATAAGGAGTGACAAAATAAAACAGGAAAGTATTTAAAGTGCTTGCTGGGCTCTTACGTGCCAAATTTCTTCAAGGTGGCTATTTTCTCTAGCTACCAGATTTTATTTATGTTGGCTCAGTGTAAAACTTTCTTCATGATAAAGGACATTCAAGCAGGTGTCAGGCACTAAGCATAATGTCAGATATTAATTACCCCATTTAGAAATATCACTGAATTAAAATTGAATTAAATTGAATTAAAACTGATCATTAACCCAAAGCTTATTAGTAAGGTGTAATATCAAAATTAAGCCAGTAACAATGTAAGATTTTTAAACCAGATTTCTTGATTACTCTGAAGATTTAATCTGAATATGAAATTAATGCATGTGAAATGTGAAAAGATATCTAAGAGATTTTCCTGAACCATGGTAGCCTATAGCTAAATATTAAGTTAAGTACATGTCCATGATGGACTTGACGTATACCATATATATTAGCCAGATATATAGATTACATATAAACTTTTAAGTATTAATACTGTAAATTAAAGAATCCAAGAAAAATCCAAGAATTTAAATAATTTAAATGCATTTAATTAATGCATTTTCATGTATTGGACTAGTATTTCTTTCAAAAGTTTCCTTCAGAATTAGAATACAGTTGTATTTAATTTAATATCTAGCTACTTCCAAAATTATTAGCAAACCACAATGAAGCAGAAGTGGCAGGAGAAAATACAGCAAGAGATTTCCCCAGCCGCTTTCTCTAGCTATTGAAGGGTTCATGTAAAAGAAGACTTGGCTCAAAATACATATGAAGAATTTCAAACCCCTACTTAGAACAATAAGCTTATTTTCATTGTTTGTTCTTCAAATTTTTATCTCTAAGAAGGTCTCAGTAAAAACATATATCATGTCAGTATGTTAGCATGCTATAACAAATAAGTATACCCAAGAAGAAAAATATTTCCCAGGCAGTATTTAATTTTTTTTTTTTTTTTTTTTTTTTTTGCGTTACGAGGACCTCTCACTGTTGTGGCCCCTCTCGCTGCAGAGCACAGGCTCCGGACGCGCAGGCCCAGCGGCCATGGCTCACGGGCCCAGCCACTCCGCGGCATGTGGGATCCTCCCGGACCGGGGCACGAACCTGTGTCCCCTGCATCGGCAGGCGGACCCTCAACCACTGTGCCACCAGGGAAGCCCAGTATTTAATTTTTGAATTTGGATTCAATGTGCATTTTGGAGCTTCAACTTGGTTAAGACATTGTTCTTTGATATAACCCTTGGTCCCTTATGCATTATTTTTACATGGTTCAAATAAAATGGAGGCGTAGTTATAGGACTGATTTTATTTTTTTCATGCCCAAGTTGAGGTTATACTGCTTAAATTCTAGTCAATCGTTTAAACATCTTGAACCTCCATGTTCTTTGTACTTTGCAGAGTTTCTTCTTAGACTGTAGGAATGAGACAGAAGCTTTCAATATCCAAAGCTAGCACATATTCTTGGGGGACAAGCAGCTATTTAGTTCAAGGGGAAACAAAGTACAACTTATAATACAATGCTTATAAATCATACAAAGGGCAACATAAAAACTATTTCATAATTGTATTGATCAAAGTGGAGTCCTAAGAAAGATGTCACATAAAACACCTTTGATACAAAGATCTAGAAAGTTTAGAATTTTTAAAAATAAACAAACAAAAATAGGATTCAAAATCTTTTCCATGAAAAACTACAGGGAGACTTGCCTGCATTGGAACTTCCAAGTCTGTGATATTGTGATATAACAAGAAATATGGATTTGGTCTTGGTCCCCAGTTCCGGGGCACAGAGCTCCTAAACGCTTGTAATTTCCTGAGTGAAAGGGGTGAGATGAACATCTTTTGTGATTCATAATAAGCCCATTCAACCCTCTTAAGTTTATGTTAATGAGATGACTGGTGGCTGAAAGCCCCTAGGTAGCTTCAGGAGGTGGGCTGGTGGCCAGAGGAACCAACTATGTGATTAAAGGGTTGGAACTTTCAGGCCCAACCCTTGACCTCTGGGGAGAGGACAGGGGCTGGAGATTGAGTGAATCACTAACAGCCAATGATTTTATCAATCACACCTACGTAATGGAACTTCCATAAATCCCCTGAGCAATGAAGTTCAGAGAACTTCCAGGTTGGTGAAGTATCCACGTGCTGGGAGAGTGGTGCACCCTACACTCCATAGGAGCCAAAGTTCCTGCACTTGGGACTCTCCTGGATCTCACCTGATACACGCCTTCAACTGGCTGTTCATTTGTGCCCTTTATAATATCCTTTATAATAAACCAATAATAGTAAGTAAAGTGTTTCCCCAAGTTCTGCGAGTCATTATAGCAAATTATCAAATCTGAGGAGAGGGTCATGGGGAACCCTGATTTGTAGCCACCTCCAACAGAAGTGACTGACTACCTGTGGATGGCATCTGAAACCGCGGAAGTCTTCTGGAACTGAGCCTTTAACCTGTGGGGCCTGTACTATAATTCTAGGTAGGTAGCATCAGAATTGAATTACACTGGAGGACGCCCCATTGGTGTCTGCAGAGAACTGCAGAATTGTTTGGTGTGGAAAATACACACATTTGGTGTCAGAAGTGTTGTGAGTAGAGAAACAGTATTTTCTTTTAAAGTCAAATTATGATAGATAAGGAATTAATATCAAATAAGAAACCTTGACATAAACAAAGTAATTGAGAAAATGACTTGGAAGTATTTAACAGATTAAATGATATTTTAGAATTGTTTGCTAGTATTCTGATAACTCAAAGAACAGGAAAAAACCCTAAGACTGAAAAGGTAAAATTATATTTTTAAAAAGAAAAGGTACAATGAAGTATTATTCAGCCATAAAAATAAATGAAATTCTAATATGTCCTACAACATAGTTGAACCTTGAAAAATTTATAAGTTAAATAAGCCAGAAACAGAAGAACAAGTATAACATGATTCCATTTCTATGAGGTACACAGAACAGGGAATTCATAGAGACAGAAAGTAGAATACAGGTTAGTAGAGGGGAGAAGGGAAACGGGAAGTTACCGTTTAATGGGTACAGAGTTTCTGTTTGGGATGATAAGAAAATTCTGGAAATAGACAGTAGTGATGATTACACAATGCTGTGAATGTACTTGCTGTCATTGCATTGTACACGTAAAAACGGTTAAAATGGTACGTTTTACATTATGGATATTCTACCATAATAAGAAAGAAATTTAAAAAAAAAATAAAAGAAAGGGAAAACAGTCATTATAGTCAGTAAGTTTAACTTTGTTATTTCTATATTCAAGCCAGGAGACTTTGAACTAACTGGGCTAGCCCAATAACTAGTTTGTTACCTGGGAAGCAAAGTTCCATATGATGTCCTGTTGGTAGATAAACCTATCAGTGTGCTGTGAAAAATAATCAATTCATCTGGAATTCAGTGTAAATAATGAGAAGAGTTCCACAGGATTTTGTCAGGAGAACACAACTGTTTAATGTGTTTATCAGAATGTGTTATTTCCCCTGAGGGAGCAGAATGCTTCCTCCTATCCGTTAATGAGAACCTGATAACTGAACATGTTTCTATTTATTTCCTCTGGCTACCAGAAAGCTCAAACAAAATATGACGCTCAGCAACTAGACTCATCCTATGACCGGCATATTTATGTTCTCCTTGTCCCTGGCACTAATCTTCTATCTCTATTTATAGTTTTATTATTTTGCTATAGGTTTGAAGAAAAATTGGATATTGTCTCAAATTCTTTGTAAAAATTACAATGTAAAAATAGCTTGATCAGTGGGATGGACTCCAATATTAGGAGTATGTTCATTAATATGCAGAACATGCCTAACATGGATGATTTGCACGAGCTGATGAGCCTTTCTTCCACTCAACTAAATACTCACACACACACGCACACACACGTTCTTAGTACAAAATTCGACCTCTGGAGAGCTACAATTCGGTTAGAGAAACAGGTTTTTCACCCACAATTTGAAATGTTAGATGAACTACACCTGCTATTAAACAAAAAGATTAGCTGCAAAAAAAGGAAATATACAATAAGCACAATAGATTATAAATACAAAACGAAACACAAAACAAGCCATAACCTTGGACACGGTCAAAATCCCCAGGAATGTGTATACATTTTTTAAAAGACCTAAGATCATAATTTAAAAATTGTTGATTAACAAGTTGCAAGGTGGTTGATTTGACTTGGGTGGTTGTTTTGAAATCACTTTATACTGTTTCTCTGCTTCTCTTAATCATACCTTTTGAGAGCCCGTTCATTTTGATATTGTAAGTAATTACCTCTATGTGCATGACTCTAAGCTATAACTGCATTTTCAACTTTCACCCACCTATTGGACCAATTTGGAAGAAAGTGTTGGACTAGGTAAGTAAATTGTTAAAGTATCTCTAAGTCCTTTCCAACAACAGAAATCTATAATAATCTATAACAAAATTTTGGAAGTGGAGGGGAACTTCGAAATAATTTGTTCCGATCTTCTAATTTTACAAATGACATCTTTGACGCTAAGTGTCCAAGGTGACACAATTATCTAGGGGCAAAGTCAGAATTAGAATCTGGGTGTTTCCCAGCTGGGCTATGATGTTCTTGAGAATGGCCACCATAGTTTATGAATCTTCAGACTCTAATTCCAGGAAGAGGGCCATAGGTGATACACTGTGTACAGGTCCCAGTGTTCGGGATACTTCTCTGTTCTGGAATACTTACACTGAAATTCCAACGCTGACAAAATAAAATCTCCCCCCTTTCATTTCTCATTTAACATTTCTGCAGAAGCCCAAGAGTACACAAAGTGATGAGGGACACACACAATGAAGGAATTCCCAGGTCCCACGTAGAGGAATAATGAATCCATTTGCTGCTCATTTCGATTCTGTCCCTCCCTTAACATTTATTATTAGAATTGAGCAGATACCCTCTACAAAGGGTTTTCCTCCTAAAGTCGGAGCCCGGAGAGCCAGGGTGTTGCAGCCTTCACTCTGCGGGCAAACAGGGGGACCGCAGAAGTCCTTGAGCTTCCAGAATTAAGTCAAAATTACACGCAGTATTTTCACCCTCTGCAATTTTTGACTTTCTGTACTGTGCGCCTATCTCCCCCTCACTCAAAAGTCTACAAAATCGTAGAAGTTCCATGAATGTGAGGAAACGTTTAAAAGACAATCATACTACTTGGAAAGAACATCACCAAGAGCCTGAAGCTAAAAATTAGGCTAATTTGATGGTTCAGATGCCCAGCAAGGAGACGATATATTAGTCGCTTAGTTTACATGTTACAGTTCCTGCAGTCACTTCCTTTGGCCGCCGGAGTCAGAACACCCAGGCAGCCCCAAGGTGAACATCTGATAGTAAGTTTTTGGCATTTTCTGGGCCATAGCTCGCAAATCTCCAGGAGACACAGTTCTGTTCTATTTCATTGACTTGGCACCGTTTTCATATTTGCTACTAATGCTAATAAAAGTAAAGCAAGATAAGCTAAGGGAGTCAAAATTTAAGACCCAGTGGATATATTTCACGACCTAGAATAAAGCTTCGTACATAGTAGGTGGTCAATAAATATTACCCTCTCTTCCTGGCTTCCAATACCACTTCTCCCCGGAATAACGTATTTGTCTTCTTTCTGGACTAATGTGTTTAAACTTATTCTCTTTACATTCCCCTTTTCCTTAACTTTTCTCTGTTAAGTACTTCCACTAAGTTTCCTTCATCTTACTGGTGTCCGGTTCAGAAAACTAGGGAGAAGTAACATAACTGATTGAATCGTTAGGCCTGCCTCGATGATTGATTTTTTAAATTTCATATCCCAAAACTATATTCTAAATTGTGCTACCCTTTTAAAGAGGTGGTCAGAAAATAAATCCTCCTGTGAATATGGAGCAGAAATAGAGCCAAATTATCCCCAAACAGGAAGAGTAGGGACGAAGACTTTGACATTTGGCATTTCCGCTAGAATCCTAGCTTCTAGTCCAAAAGGCAATTTTATCATATACTAGTTCAATGAGTTACTCTCATTACAACCCAAATTAGCTTGGGTAAAAAAACAGAATGATAAAATGAAATCAACAAAACATGACTCATATTTCAGGGACAGAAGTACTGACCTGACCCTATAAAATCCGAATGGCTTCATAATCCCATTTGGGCTGGCGCTGGAAGTTGGCCATAGTAGGTGATGTATTCAGTGCTTTGTAGATTTTACTGAATTTGTCCAAAGATATAATATATGTCATTTCCTAGGCAAACTGAAACTTCTTCCTGAGTTTATACAAATCTTTACTAGAGGAAGGGTACATTTTTTTTTTCCTAATCTGCTTTCAAAGTCTAGAAGTAGATCTCACTAAATAAATTTTTACTTAGCACCTACTAAGTAACAGGCATTGCTCTAGTTGCAGATGATTTCCCTGACATTCAATGACCCTGCATCACGGCTTTTCCTTCTGCTATCTTATTAAAAATTGGGTAGTAAAGTTGAATACAGTAAGTTGTCGCAGTTTATTTTTAAATACACTTTTATGCCAGTCAGAATGATAAACTGTTACTGACGAAAGCATGATTACATTTGAATTCTCCAGTGTCTTCTGTTGTTTGTGTACACCTTTTCAGTAACAATTCTTAATATCTGCATACAATTTGAAATTTTAAATCATTTCAGTCTGTTAATCTACCATCAATTTCTAAGAAGCCAGGAACTTCATCTCCTATTGTATAAATAAATAAGTCCAGGATCATCGATGTAGGTTATCCCTGGTTATCAAACTTGCTAACTTCCTTTGTCGGATAGGAGAGAAGGAGGAGAGGAAGGTGCCTTTGGCTGGTACAGGTCAGGAATCAACAGGGGGCAGCGTTTAACGTTCCAATTATGAAGCGAATGAATAATATTATGAAGTCTCATGAAAATTATAATAAATTATTTCAGAGAAGAGGAAGGGCAATGCAAATGAAAATCCCATCATATTTATCCCCTCCCCATTGACTACTACGCAAGAGTTGAATTTGAAAAATTAACTTAGACACCCTAAAAAGCAGTTCACCTATTTTATTTTTAAAATCCAATCTGCACATGAAAAAACCCCATATTTTCTTCCGTATTTTCTTTCCTTAACTTCAGTCTGCACATGAAGGCATGCTCACAGGTGCAGATATGTGACAGATCACTTTGGAATGTGCAATCAACCAAGTGCCACAAGTGAGTCCACTAGTTTTAAAAGAGGGATTAAAACTAAAAGGCCTCGCCTAAATATCACAAGAATCTGGGGTTTCTACACCGTGATCTCGGACACAAATGAATTAGATGAGCATAGGATATTTTAAAGAAGAAATAACATGTATCTAATTAACTATTGTTAACGCTGTATGCTGAAATTTAAAAATAATGTCTTCAGGAAAGGAAATGGTACTGCAGATATTCAATGCATTCCCATGAGAACAGATGACGTGCTGTTTCAGTAACCTGGCACCTTGTTCTCTAAGCTGGCAGCAAACTCCCTTCACTGCTGTTCTACCTTCTTTTGATTGTACCTAATTTCTGTGAGACTGCCATGTTGATGGGAGAGATGCAGAATCTACATTCCTCAAAACCAGTGAGGAGGGCCCCTGAAAACATTAAAAAAAATTGTTTTTAAACTTATTTATTCTATTTATTTATTTTTGGCTGCGTTGGGTCTTCGTTGCTGCACACGGGCTTTCTCTAGTTGCAGTGAGCAGGGGCTACTCTTCGTTGCAGTGCGCGGGCTTCTCATTGTGGTGGCCTCTCATTGAGGAGCATGGGCTCTAGGTGCACAGGCTTCAGTAGTTGTGGCTCACGGGCTCAGTAGTTGTGGCTCGCGGGCTCTAGAGCACAGGCTCAGTAGTTGTGGGCACGGGCTTAGTTGCTCCGCGGCATGTGGGATCTTCCCGGACCAGGGCTTGAACCCGTGTCCCCTGCATCGGCAGGCAGATTCTTAACCACTGCGCCACCAGGGAAGCCCCCTGAAAACATTTTTAATGTGGTTGGAGGTAATCTCTTTCACTGCAAATTCCTCTGAGATTTTTTTTTCTTTTTCGCCTGTGATGTACCAAGACAGTGGTTCATTGTACACGTTGCACCGAATACTGTTCTTTGAATTTAGGTCACTAGGGAGTGTGGGTCTCCATAGCCTGGCCCACATATTTCTCCACCTGTAATAGTGAAACAGTAAGTCTTGCTCTTGCGTGCAGAGAGACGTTTAACGGGATAACATACGGGACAACATCACGAAGCTGCCCAGTACAGCTGCTTTCGTCTAACACAAAGTGAGGAGCTGATTCTTAACTGTGCAAAGGGAGTAGACCCTCCACCAGGGTGATGGGAAAGGCAGCCTACAGACAACCGAAGCAACGCTGGGGTGACTTAGAAGGCAGACCCGCAGGAAAAAGCACTCAGAAGAGATTCACAGATAGAGCTACTCCCTTGTTAAGAAATAAATAAGGACGTCAACATAAGATAAAACGTTAGAAGAAAAAAGCTTCCTCAGGACCATAACTGAAGTATACTCTCAGCATTTACAAATGTGGAAATAATCATCTGCAAATAATGCTAAGGATCTTAAATAAGACAGCATCCCAGAGCAGAAAGCTGTGCAGCACTGAGAAGACGATCTGCAAAATGGGTCAATACAGAGATGTACGTTTTGACAAGACCAGACTATCCTTCAAGTATGGCTAAGAATTCTCTCCAATTCCTTAGTTTAGTTTTGTTCCTTTCCTCTTCTCCCCATCTCTGCCCTGCCGTCTCAGCTCCCTCCCTCTATGTTTCTATCAACCTAGCTATACAACCTGTTGCCTATATACATACCCATGTATCTATCCATCCATCTATCCAACCAATATAATGACACATACACTCTTATACAAGTTAACCACACAGCCAGAGATCCAACACTCTCATTCTAGGTTTAGTCATTTTCGATGAAATTTTTCATGATCATCATATAATTGGACAACTGGCATGCGTGGTGCCTAGAATATCAACCCAATAAGCAATATCCCTTATATAATGTCAGCCAGGCTCATCTTGACTTAGTAATGCCACAATTTGCACCATGGACGTGAAAAATGTTTAGTAGGAATGACAGAAACAGCTATGTGCCTACTCTAGTCTCTGATACCTCCTTCCTCTCCATAGCAAAAAACAAAACAAAAGAAAACAAAAACAAAACAAAACAAAAAAAACAAACCCTTAACTTTAGTCTAGGCAGTCATGTAACCATCTGGACAACTGCATTTCCTAAACTGTTTGCAGTAGAGTTGCTTATTTGACTACCTTTTGGCCACTGACATACGAGCAAACTAAACTAAAGTATGGTGCTTCTGGGAAGGCTCCTTAAAGGAAGGGCTGGCATCCTTCTTTGTCCCTTCTACTCTCTGTAGGCCTGGAAGAGGGATGTGATGACTGGAGCTCCAGCAGCTCTCTTGGACCTGACTGAATACCACAGGGGTGGAATAGTGAAGGATGAGGAAAAATCCTAATGACATCATGGAGCTGCCATAACCTGGGACTTGCTTTAAGTGAGAAAACAAATCCCTGTATGTATATGTCACCATTTTCTGGTAATCTCTTACTTGCAGATGAGCATAAACACTGACTGACAGATTAGGTAAAACAAAATATGAAAAACTAAATAAAGTACCAATTAACACAAAGTCTCAGTACTTCCGTTTTTATCAATTAGTACGAAACCAAAGAAAGCTATAAATAAGAAAATCATCTGTTCTAGTTGGTTGATATCATACTTTACGCATTTTTCATATCCAATGTAGGCTGCTGGGCTTAATAAAAAATATGTTGCCACTGAAGATATCAAAGAGTAAATCAAAAAATACCTAGAAACAAATGACAGTGAAAACACCGTGACCCAAAACCTATGGGATGCAGCAAAAGCAGTTCTAAGAGGAAGTTTGTAGCAATACAATCCTGCCTCAAGAAACAAGAAACATCTCAGATAAACAATCTAACCTTACACCTAAAGCAATTAGAGAAAGAAGGACAAAAAAAAACTAAAGTTAGCAGAAGGAAAGAAATCATAAAGATCAGATCAGAAATAAATGAAAAAGAAATGAAGGAAACAAGGGCAAAGATCAATAAAACTACAAGCTGGTTCTTGGAGAAGATAAACAAAATTGATAAACCATTAGCCAGACTCATCAAGAAAAAAAGGGAGAAGACTCAAATCAATAGAATTAGAAATGAAAAAGGAGAAGTAACAACTGACACTGCAGAAATACAAAGGAACCTGAGAGATTACTACAAGCAACTCTATGCCAATAAAATGGACAACCTGGAAGAAATAAACAAATTCTTAGAAAAGCACAACCTTCCGAGACTGAACCAGGAAGAAACAGAAAATATGAACAGACCAATCACAAGCACTGAAATTGAGACTGTGATTAAAAATCTTCCAACAAACAAAAGCCCAGGACCAGACTGCTTCACAGGCGAATTCTATCAAACATTTAGAGAAGAGCTAACAACTATCTTTCTCAAACTCTTCCAAAATATAGGAGAGGGAGGAACACTCCCAAACTCATTCTACGAGGCCACCATCACCCTGATACCGAAACCAGACAAGGATGTCACAAAGAAAGAAAACTACAGGCCAATATCACTGATGAACATAGATGCAAAAATCCTCCACAAAATACTAGCAGACAGAATCCAACAGCACATTAGAAGGATCACACACCATGATCAAGTGGGGTTTATTCCAGTAACCCAAGGATTCTTCAATATATGCAAATCAATCAATGTGATAAACCATCTTAACAAACTGAAGGAGAAAAACCATATGATCATCTCAATAGATGCAGAAAAAGCTTCTGACAAAATTCAACACCCATTTATGTTAAAAACTCTCCAGACAATAGGCATAGAGGGAACTTATCTCAACATAATAAAGGCCATATATGAAAAACACACAGCCAACATCGTTCTCAATGGTGAAAAACTAAAAGCATTTCCTCTAAGATCAGGAACAAGACAAGGTTGCCTACTCTCACCACTCTTATTCAACATAGTTTTGGAAGTTTTAGCTACAGCAATCAGAGAAGAAAAAGAAATAAAAGGAATCCAAATTGGAAAAGAAGAAGTAAAACTTTCACTGTTTGCAGATGATATGATATATGATACTATACATAGAGATGTAAAGATGCCACCTAAAGATGCCACCAGAAAACTACTAGAGCTAATCAATGAATTCGGGAAAGTAGCAGGATACAAAATTAATGCACAGAAATATCTGGCATTCCTATACACTAATGATGAAAAATCTGAAAGAGAAATTAAGGAAACGCTCCCATTTACCACTGCAACAAAAAGAATAAAATACCTGGGAATAAACCTACCTAAGGAGAAGAGAACCTGTATGAAGAAAACTATAGGCACTGATGAAAGAAATTAAAGATGATACAAACAGATGGAGAGATATACCATGTACTTAGATTGGAAGAATCAACACTGTGAAAATGACTCTACTACCCAAAGCAGTCTACAGATTCAATGCAATCCCTATCAAACTACCAATGGCATTTTTCACAGAACTAGAACAAAAAAATTCACAATTTGTATGGAAACACAAAAGACCCCAAATAGCCAAAGCAATCTTGAGACAGAAAAACGGAGCTGGAGGAATCAGGTTCCTGGACTTCACACTATACTACAAAGCTACAGTAATCAAGACAGTATGGCACTGGCACAAAAACAGAAATATAGATCAATGGAACAGGATAGAAAGCCCAGAGATAAACCCACGCACCTATGGTCACTTTATCTCTGATAAAGGAGGCAAGAATATACAGTGGAGAAAAAACAGCCTCTTCAATAAGTTGTGCTGGGAAAACTGGACAGCTACATGTAAAAGAATGAAATTAGAACACTCCCTAACACCATACACAAAAATAGACTAAAAATGGATTAAAGACCTAAATATAAGGCCAGACACTATAAAACTCATAGAGGAAAACATAGGCAGAACACTCTATGACATAAATCACAGCTAGATTCTTTCTGACCCACCTCCTAGAGAAATGGAAATAAAAACAAAAATAAACAAATGGGACCTAATGAAACTTAAAAGCTTTTGTACAGCAAAGGAAACCATAAGTAGGACAAAAAGACAACCCTCAGAATGGGAGAAAATATTTGCAAATGAAGCAACTGACAAAGGATTAATCTCCAAAATTTACAAGCAGCTCATGCAGCTCAATATCAAAACAACGAACAACCCAATCCAAAAATGGGCAGAAGACCTAAATAGACATTTCTCCAAAGAAGATATACAGATGGCCAACAAACACATGAAGGGATGCTCAACATCACTAATCATTAGAGAAATGCAAATCAAAACTACAATGAGGTATCATCTCACACCAGCCAGAATGGCCATCATCAAAAAATCTACAAAAAATAAATGCTGGAGAGGGTGTGGAGAAAAGGGAACCCTCTTGCACTGTTGGTGGGAATGTAAATTGATACAGCCACTATGGAGAACAGTATGGAGGTTCCTTAAAAAACTAAAACTAGAACTACCATACGACCCAGCAATCCTAGTACTGGGCATATACCCTGAGAAAACAGTCATGTACCACAGTGTTCACTGCAGCTCTGTTTACAATAGCCAGGATATAGAAGCAACCTAAATGCCCATTGACAGATGAATGGATAAAGAAGACGTGGCACATATATACAATGGAATATTACTCAGCCATAAAAGGAAATGAAATTGAGTTATTTGTAGTGAGGTGGATGGATTTGGAGTCTGTCATACAGAGTGAAGTAAGTCAGAAAGAGAAAAGCAAATACCGTATGCTAACACTTATATATGGAATCTAAAAAAAAAAATTGGTTCTGATGAACCTAGGGACAGGACAGGAATAAAGACACAGACGTAGAGGATGAACTTGAGAACACGGGGAGGGGGAAGGGTAAGCTGGGGCGAAATGAGAGAGTGGCATGGACATATACACTACCAAATGTAAAATAGATAGCTAGTGGGAAGCAGCCGCATAGCACAGGGAGATCAGCTTGGTGCTTTGTGACCACCTAGAGGGGTGGGATAGGGAGGGTGGGAGGGAGACACAAGAGGGAGGAGATATTGGGATATATGTATATGTATAGCTGATTCACTTTGTTATAAAGCAGAAACTAACACACTATTGTAAAGCAATTACACTCCAATAAAGATGTTAAAAAAACAAATAAAGTTCACGAGACACTCATAAAGATCACAAAAAAATATGTTGCACTTAAATTTCTTAGTATTCAACAGTATTTTCATCATGAATTACTATTATGCATTACTTTCACTCCTTAACTCAAATCCCACTTCAGCCATCAAGTCGTAGAGAAAGAAAAACCAATTTTTGCTCTTTTAAATCCCTCCAGCACTTAAGTCTACCACTCCTTTGGCGTGTTGTATTTTCATTCATTTAACTAGATTACAAACTCACGGAAGACAAGATCTTTGTATTTCACGCAGCTCACAGGCAAGTGATTTATACACAATGGGTTTTGAGTGTTTATTGTTATTTATGGTTATTTATACAGCCAATATAAAATATGTTTCTCCATTAAACCCCAGAGAGGATAGTATTGTCGCTAATAATGCAATTCTTTTTCTTTCTTTTACCACTAGCCTTCACAGTTCCAATTATTTCCAAAAGGAGAAATAGAAAGGTCTAAAGTACATGACCTTGTAAGTCAAGGAGAACAAAATCTATGAATATCTGAAATCCTAAAAGTTTTAAACGCTATTAATAAAGACATCAAAATTCTGTTTAAGATACTTTGCATCTCTAATGTTGTTAACAAAACATGCATTTCAAGCAGAAGTTTTAAGGGTTTTAAATCACAGATTTTCCCAGCATTTCCTTCCGGCAGCTGATGAAAATTGGATAATATACAATCAGAACACTTTTTTCTACACGTTTTAAATTGATTGAAAAACAGAAGCAGATTTAACATTCAAAAAAACACATTTGCAGCCATTATATAAAAATGGTCTGATCTGATTTAGGAGATACTAGGTATAGAAACTCAGAGCTGACAGCATTCTTTGGGATGTTTTAAAACAGAAGAAACGTATTACAGCACCCAAGCTGCTACTCTCTCAAAATAAGTACCTCTGACTAACAGTTTGAGTCTCCCGTAAGGACCATCATAAAAGAAAACCTTCCACTTAATGCAAGGTGTTCTCCATATTTCATTGTAGGTACAAGTCTGACATTAAATAGGTTACGAATAATTTTCAATATGAAAACATAAAAATAATAAATTGTTTAACAGGGGATAGATGGAAATACAACATATTTGCATAGGATTTGAAAGTTCAATGCTTATTACCATCTTCAATATGATATACAACGGGGTGATTGAAAAACAACTTTGTCAGTTTGCATTATCTAGGTATATAGTCAAAGAAAATAAATAATGAACAAGTGTATTGGACTTACATTATGTTTACTAAGCTACCAAGGCATTGACTACATGGCCAGAAACGCAGTCCAGAGAACATGATGCCCTTACATCAGGGGAGTCATCCTGATGGCCAGAGATACTGCAATTCCTCTCAAATACTGTTTTCCTCGAGGAACTCATGCTTTTCCAAATCTAAGGAAATACAGGACATTTTTCTCTGCGTAAATGTCTTTTTCTGTAGGGTGTTTTTCGGACGGTCACAATAGCTAAGATGTACATGACTGTAAAAGGAACTAAGAGAGCTTCAAGACCTAAGAACATGTCTTAACTCGTCCTCCCAATAATACATCATTGCCTCTGTCCATTGTCACATTTGTATCAAGCCAGGGCTCTGGCCGCAGAGTCCATGGAGTTAGTTCAACCAACCATGGCGAGTGAGAGCAATTTGCTGTCTCTTGACAATAAAAAATCTAGTAAAAGAGAAATCTGCGAGCAAATAGTATACATTTTTGCTATGTGAGAATTATCTTAATAAAAGTCTACTCTGTGTCATGCAGTTTATTTCTTAAATCACTTTTTGACCACATTTGAAACATTTCAAAGCACTAGCAAACGGAGAGGTTGGTTCTATGGAAACTTACACACTGGTAAAGAAAATGTTATTCCTAAAAAGAAATAATGATCATAAATTTTGGAAAAGGCAAAATGAACACTAAAAATGATTGTATAATGAAGATTACGTTGGATTCTATAGGATTCTCCCACATAAAATCATTATTATTAATATGTATAAATAGGGTAGCCTGGCAATTTATTGCCAAAACTAGATTTTTTTATTTTTCTTTTTAAAATTGAAGTATAGTTGAATTACAATGTTGTGTAAAAGCTAGAATATTTTTCGGGCTTCCCTGGTGGCGCAGTGGTTGAGAGTCCACCTGCTGATGCAGGTGACACGGGTTCGTACCCCGGTCCGTGAGGATCCCACATGCCGTGGAGCGGCTGGGCCCGTGAGCCATGGCCTCACGTCACGGAGCCTGCGCTCCGGAGCCTGCGCGTCCGGAGCCTGCGCTCCGCAACTGGAGAGGCCACAACAGTGAGGGGCAAAAAAAAGCTAGAATATTTTTGAAAGTGAAATGAGAAGCTATCAATAATAGGCGTTAACTGGCACTATGCTAGGAAAATCAGGAGATGTGTTCACTTTATGAGAGACTGGGGGATATTTTATTTGTCTAGATTTGAAGATGATGGCATGTCCTTTAACTCTACTGAAAACAGATTCACTGAAATTATTTTGTCTCTCGTTAAACACTATGGCAAATCAGAAAATCTTCCACACGTGGCCACGATGGAATAACTTGCAATGGCCATGCTCTCCCACAATAAGGAACAATAAAGCTGAACAGGATATTTGAGACAACTGGACATATATTTGATTTTCACACTGAAGGTGGAGGTGGGGTGCTAATGGCAACTAAAGAGAGGCCAGAGGTGTTGCTAAACACGCTATGATGCACAGGAGAGCCACCTACAGCAAAGAATTACATGGCTTAAAATATAAAAAGTGCTGGCCTTCCCTGGTGGCGCAGTGGTTGAGAGTTCGCCTGCCGATGCAGGGGACACGGGTTCGTGCCCCGGTCCGCGAAGATCCCACATGCTATGGAGCAGCTGGGCCCGTAAGCCATGGCCGCTGAGCCTGCGCGTCTGGAGCCTGTGCTCCGCAGCGGGAGAGGCCACAACAGTGAGAGGCCCGCGTACCGCAAAAAAAGTGCTAAGCTGAGAGATCTTGATATAAAAGAATAACAATATGAATGATGGCCAACTTCTCATCAGAAACAATGGAGGCCAGAAGACAATTAAATGACACCTTCAAAGTGATGGGAAAAAACGTATCAAGCCAGAATTCTGTGTCCAGTAAAAAAAAATACCCTTTACATAGATTAAAATAAAGATTTTCAGATAAATGAAAGCTGAGAAAATTTGTCACTAGCAAACCTGCACTGCCAGAAATGCTACAAAAATATCTTCAGGCTGAAGGGAAATGATACCAGATGGAAACCTGATCTGTGGGAAGGAATGAAGAACGTGGGAAACTGTAAGTATACAGAGATACATATAAACTTTCCCCCCGTTTTCTTAGCGTTGTGGGTTGAGTTGTGTCTCCCAAAATTCATACACTGAAGTCCTAAATCCCCAGTACCTGTGAATGTGACCTAGTTTGCAAATAGGATCTTTGCAGATGTAGTCATGTTAAGATGAGATAATTAGGTGGATCCTAATTCAATATGCTCCATGGCCTTATAAAAAGGGGATATTTGGACACAGAGACATATATATATAGGAAGAATGCTATATGAAGACTGGAGTTATGTGCCCAGAAGCCAAGGAACTATGAGAAGTTAGAGGAGACAGGCCTAGACCAGAGAGATTTCCTTAGCATCTACCACAGAGGGGGCATGGTTTGCTGACACCTTGATCTGGAACTTCTAGTTTCCAGGACTGTGAGACAATAAATTTCTGTGGTTTAAGCCATTCAGCAGGTATTTTGTTATAGCAACACTAGCAAACTAATATAGTTTTTTTTTTTTTAAACAGCTAACTGTTTAAAGCAAAAACAATATCATATTGTAGTGTCTTAATGTGTATAGAATTAAAATATATGATAAAAATAGCACAAGAACGAGGGAGCAAATGTAATTATAGCGTTACAAAGTTTTGAAATATTATGGGAAGCGTACTAAGTGTACTATGATAAGATTGTCTCTTGTAACCATTACATTAGGCACAACTAACGACCCTGAATGGAAGAGTTAAAATTGTATATTGAAAAAAAAAGATTAATCCCAAAACAAAGCAGGAAAGGGGAAATAGAGGAATCAAAACCAAATCTAATAAATAGCAAGGTTGCAGACTTCAACTGCAATATTAATTTTATTAAATGCAATGAGCTAAAAATTCTGATTATAAGGCAGACCAGACAAAATTGAAGAACTAAATATATACGGTCTCAAGAAATTCACCTTCATTATAAGATACAGGCATACTGAAAGCAAAAGATTAGAAAAGGATATACCATGAAAACAATAGGCGAAAGTTAGGTAATGTGGCTCTACTGACATCAGACAGAGCAGATATGAAGATAAGGAGTGTTAAAAGAGGGATCTTTCATAATGATAAAATAGTTATTTCATTAGGAAATTACATTAACCCTAACACAGGTATATGTGTATGCACCTAAAAACAGAGCTTCAAAAATGCATAAAGCAAATGTTATACAGAACAAAAGAAAGTGATATATCCACATTCATAAGTAGAGATTTTTATCACCTCTCTCTCAGTATTTTATAAAATTAGTAGATAAAAAATTGTTAGGATAAAGACAGTTTCAACCACATGATCAACCAAATCGAATAAAATAATAGTTATATAACACCACATCCAAAAATTTCATAGTATGAATTTCTTTCCAAAGCACTTGGAACATTCACCAAGATAGACCTTATGCTGATGCTGGGCTAGAAAATAAAATGTCTAAATAAATTGCAAAAAATAGAAATCTCACAAAATATGTCTCTAATGACAGGAATTAAATTAGAAATCCACAAGAATAAGTGACCTAGAAAATTTCTCATGTATTTGGAATTAAAACAACATACCTCTGAATTATGCAATGTAAAAGAATGAATCATAATTGGAAACTAGAAAATATTTTCAAGTAAATGACAATGAAAATACAAATTAAAATGTGTGAAATGCAGCTAAAGCAGTGATTCAAGGGAAACTTGTACCATTAAAAACACTTGGAAGAGAAAAACATTTTAAAGCTAATAATCCATGTTACTGCCTTAAGTATCTGGAAAAAAAGGATCAAATTAAAACCAAAGTAAGAAGAAAAAAATAGTAAAAATAAGAGCAAAAATGAAATTAAAAACAGACAACAGATAAAGAAAACTAACAAATCAAAAGTTGGTACTTTGAAGAGACTAATAAAAGTAGTGGACCTCAGCAAAACTTATAAAAAAAAACTGAAAACACAAGTTGCCAGTATAAGGAATGACAGAGGGGATTGACCATAGTTCATACAGAAACTTAAAGGATAACAAAGGAATATTATGAACATTTGTGGGAAAATGCTTGACAACTTAGATGAAATAAAAATGCTGAAAAACTCAATTCACCTAAATTAACATAAGAAAAAAAATGAAAAAAATGTGAATAACTCTGTATCTCTTAAAGAATTGAATTTGTAATTAAACACCTCCCAACCAAGAAGACTCCAAGCCCAGATGGAGTCTCTGGTGAATTCTCTCAGAATTTTATAGATACATAAATCTACATAGTTATTTAAGAAAAGAAAGGAGGAGGAAATAAATACTTTCCAGCTCATTTAAAGAGGCCAGCAATACCCTGATAATAAACAACTGACAAAAATATTTCAAGAAAAGAAAATCAGAGACCAATGTTCCTCCAGAATATAGACTTAAATAAGTTTTATTAAGAAAATATTATCAAGTCAAATCTAGGATTACATAAAGTGGCCATACATTACAACCAAATGGGGATTTATCCCAGGAATGAAAGATAGCACTTAAAAGGTCAATTTAATCCACCAAATTATCAGAAAAGGAAGTAAGACCATATAATCATTTCAATATGTGCAGGAAGAAAAGCTTTTGACAAAATTCAATACCTATTCATTATAAAAAAAACCTCAGAAAAACAAACAAAAAAACACACCACTTAAACCAGGAATAGACAGAACTTCCTTAGTCTTTTTTTTTTTTTTGCGGTACGCGGGCCTCTCACTGTTGTGGCCTCTCCCGTTGCGGAGCACAGGCTCTGGATGCACAGGCTCAGCGGCCATGGCTCACGGGCCCAGCCGCTCCGCGGCATGTGGGATCTTCCTGGACCGGGGCACGAACCCGTGTCCCCTGCATCGGCAGGCGGACTCTCAACCACTGTGCCACCAGGGAAGCCCAAAACTTCCTGAGTCTTAAAAGGCAATTACCAACAGCCTAAAGTTAACATCAGACTTAATGATAAAACATTGAATACTTTTCTTCTGAGATCAGAAACAAAGCAGAATACCTGTTCCCACCACTTCTTTTCAACATTTGCCAGGTAGTCCAAGTTTGTACAAGAAGAAAGAGAAAGACATAAAAGGAATAAAAATGGGAAAAGATGAAGTGAAATTCTATACACATAGACAAAATCACCATCTACATAAAAATCCAAAGGTACCTATGGGAAAAACAACTACTAGAAGTAGTAAGTACATCTGAATGATTGCAGGATACAAGGTCAATATATTAAAAAAAATCCATGGTATTTCAACATATTGGTAGTGAACAATGAAATGGGAAATGGAAGATTTTAAATTCATTTTATAAGAGCATAAAAAGATGAAATATTTCGGAATAAGCTTAAAAGATGTGTGAAATCTCTACACTGAAAAGGGCAAAATATGAAAAGAGATCTAAATGAAAGGAGAGAGTTTCCATGTTCATGGATTGGAAGGCTCAAAATTGTTAAAACAGTCATTTCCTGTCAAATTGAACTACAGACACAGTGCAATCTCAACCAAAATGCCAACAGGATTTTTGTTTGGTAGAAATTGACTAGTGAATTCTAAAATATATATGGAAATGTAAAGGATCTAAACTGGTTAAAGCAATCATGAAAAAGAACACAATTGGAGGCTTACATTATCTGATTTCAAGACTACCATGTTCCAGAGAGAGTGGTATTGGCATAGGGATACTCCAATAGATGAATGAAATAGAATAAATAGTTCAGAAATAGGCATATTATTTATGAGCAATTGATTTTCACTAATGTGCCAAAGCAAGTCAACTTGGAAAGAAATTATTTTTCAATAAGTTGTGGTAGAATAATTGCATAAAAATGTGACGAAAATGCATCTCAACCCTGACCTCAAACCATGTACAAAAATTAATTCAAGTTCATCACAGACCGAAATGTAAGAACCAAAACTATAAAAATTTTCAAACTTGTTATTGGCAAATATTTCTTAGAAAGGACACCAAAAACATTAACCATAAATGAAAAATCAACCAGTTAGAGTTCATCAAAATAAAAACACCAGTTTATCAGAAGACACAGTTAAGAAAATAAACGAGCCACAGACTAAATGAAAATATTCATAATCCATAAAATCTGACAAAGGTCTTATATCCAAAATATATTTTAAAAGCTCCCACACATCAGGCCAACACACCTAAAGGGCAAATGACTTACACAGACACCTTCAAAAAATGGAGAAATGTGAATGGCTAATAAGCACATGAAAATATGCTCAAATTGTTAATCATAAGGATAATGCCAATTAAAGCCACAGCAAGGTCACAAGTAAAGCTAAAACCCAGAAGACTAATAACAACAAATGCTGGTGAAGATTTGGGACAAATGGAACTCGCATACATTTCTGGTGGGAGTGTGAGGTGGGGTGAAGACTGAAGCAGTGTTGATTTGTTTCAAGGTTAATTACTGTTACACTCAAGAACAGGATGTGACTCAGAAACATTATATTGAATGAAAGAAGCCAGAAGCAAAAAAAAAAAAAAAACATTGCATTTAATGAGCTACATTTAAATGAAGTTCAAGGCTAAGTAAGACTAATCACCATAACAGAAATAAGAACAGTGGTTGTGTATTGGGTGAGGCTGGAGGGGCTGAGTGATTAGGGATTGACACTCTTTATTATAGAAAAAAGGTCTTGTTTTTCATACTTACACATATTAATAACTGAATGGAATATACTCCAAGTAGCTATTCTGCAATTCCTAACATTTAAAGAAGTTGGAATGTTGTTGAATTGTATCTTTGAATACCAATTTTCACCTTCCAACTCACTAAATGCTTTAAAACATACATATTCTTTAAGAAAAATAGAATTGCACTGAGTAGTTTTAAAAATAACTTGATTAGGAAATATTACTTTAAGTGTTTTTCTTACATGCAAAATTCACACAATTAAGGATGGTTGAATGTAAGTTCAAGAACATGTTGGGGTGATGCAGCATATAGAGGACTACAGGTCTCTAAACTGGAGTGTAGCATAAACTTGAGCAAAGTCAAAAAGTTTCTCTGGGTAACAGATGAATAACCAATAATTAACAAGATTATATAAACTATCACCCTGTGATTTGCAGACCATTAATCACACTAAATGGAAAGAGATGATTTGGATGACAGAAATTATTTTTAAGAAAGGCACCAGTTGCCATAAAATGAAAATTAATAAACTAGGATGAGAAGTCATAACATTTAATAATAGTATAAAAGGAATTGGGCAGCAACGATTATTTTGGAAATTGAGGATAGATAGAAACTCTAATATCTTTCTTTCCAGGATTCTGATCAATAAGATACTATCTGAATCATTAAGTGAGCATATGAAGTGTCAGGGATTAATTGTTATTTCTTGGGAAGATGGCTAAAACTTAACAGAGATTAGGAGGGTCTTAGTAAGGCCTTCTCTAGAACAGGTAACTGGAAAGGCAGTTATCCATCTTGAAATAAATAAATGCGATCCCATTTCTCATTTATTATGCTAAATACAATAAAGCCTTTAACAAACGTGTTATTAAGCCTTTAGCTGATCTAAGTGTACCTCTAGCTATTTTCTTGCTTCCTTTGAGAAACCATGCAAATTCTTCATCCTATGTTAATTACCTATTTAATCATTCAATGCTAAAAGAAAATCTTCTGCTCTAATTATAAAAGACAGTTGCCGTAAACATTTGACATGATGAATACCTTTCCTGATCTTGGGCAGGCTATAATTTATTAGGCACAAATATGAGAAAAAAATCCAAGTTCAGTGCTTAATCAGCAGTGACCCCCCAATTAAAACAGGTGATACCTGCTGGGCTTAAAAATAAAAGCAATACGACTCCAATTAGCTGTCAAATCATCTGGTAAAACAGCTGTTGCATAAATAGAACATCACTTGGTTTTCCTGCTCACTTTTTCAAGTTTGTCTTTATATTTAAGTCGTTTAAAAAGATAGTCCCTCCATTCACATACAATTTGAAAGTAGGGGAAACTAGTTGGCAGTGTTGGAGGTCATGACTGTAATTGACATTGATGGGGGTGGAAAAGGGTGGTGGGGAGGGGTGTGACTGGAGGGGTCACAACGATTGGGGCGTCTACAAGGGGGACTGGTAATACTCTTTCTTAACTGGGTCCCAGTTACATGGATGTGCTCACTCAATGAAAATTAATTGAGTACTGCGTACTTATAATTTGCACATTTTTTCTGAATGTTAAATTCAAACAATGTACACAAAAATATAAATTCATTTCAGAAATATATAGAATCATCTCAGCATGGTGTCAGAACTGAAAAGATTCATGCTAATGTCTATAAGAAGTAATCGTTTTTTTGAAAACTTTTCTCCATCCATTCCGTCTAATGTCCGAGAAAACATATCAGGATATGAAAAAAAAAACCTATGAAATAGGGCTTGAGACACAATGGAGGCATAAATATTAGCTTCCTGATTACAACCAGATTTAAAAACTCACATGCTACTTACCAAAAAGCTGTCTTCTCCCTCAGTTCTGTGGCTTTATGCATTAGAGCTGTCAAGCAAAGGTACTGGTTGTGGTACAAGCCTGGAGAAACAGTACAAAATGGAAAAATTGCTTTACTATAAGGTATTCGTTTTACAACAACTGTATGTATTCACTACATTATAATATGATAACACTCACTTAATCCTTTTCTAACAAGCAGTTACTAAGTATCTCTGCATGTACCAGGTGATACAGGAGATTGGTAATGTGTGATGCATAACATTTTCCTTAAGGAAATTAGGTAAATAAAACAGTACAATAAAGATCTCAAACTGGTGAGTACCACGAAAGAGATGTAGATCAAATGTTATGGGAATCAGGAGGCAGGCTGCTTCCAACAAGGAAACTGGGTAAAGCTTTAAGGATTAGGGCGGACTTCGGGTTAAGACTGCAGAGTATGATTTCTTAACGATGGTGGGCGGGAGCTGGAACAGTGAAGAATGGTTGGGGACGGCGATCCAGGTAAGTGGGGCAAGTGACCAAGGTACAGACTCTGAGCATCTTGGAAAAGGGGAAGGAGCGAGCCGAATGCATTTCAGTTTCACTGGAGAACATTTTCAGAGAATTTGCGGACTAGAAGTTGAGTCACTTGCGACATTCCCAGCACCATGCTAGACCCAGGGACTCAGCACTGAATGAGAAAGACAGGAGCTCAGCCGGCCCTCATGAACCTCCCAGTTTCTCAGGACAAACCAGTACAAAGGGTTATTATAATGTGCGATGAGGGGCAGAGGTTTCCTTGGGAATCCGTAGCAGAGGAGTCAGTTGGGTCCAACGGTCGAAGGCGAAAAAGTCTGAGTCTCCGCGACATGATCATTTGAAAGCAGTGAAGTCCGATGAGACTGCAAGGGAGAGAGTGTAGGGAATGAAGAGGGAGGGCTAGGGGCAGCCTCACACGTGTGGGCAAGGGAGAAGCAAGGGAGAAGCAGTCAGAGAGGAGGAAGGAGGCTCAGAAGAGTCTGGGGAAAGCCAAGTACGGAGCTGGCTGTGCTCAAGGGCGGAATGCTTTGAAATTCAGTCAGGGCTAGGAGAAAAGTGGGTATCTGTTTGTTGACTTGGTTAGGTGCAACGGTGATGACAAAAAAAATTTGTAAAATGGTGGGGCTGACCTCATATACACTCATATTCTGCCATTACACATGAACATCAGCGCTGAGTTTTACAGCCAGCATCTGTACTCGTGCCTGTACAGACAGCTGATAAGTATTCCGCAAGGTACCCTGCATGAGGGTGAGTTGAAGCCCAATTTGGTTGACTCTGAGAAACATACTTGCTCTACCAGACCATGCTGCCGCTTTAGAGACAAGAATGCTAGTCTGCGGTTCTGCACACCCCTTTTTGGAACCGTGAGCACGACTCGGTTACCTCCGTCACTTTCCTTTCTCACTGAGATTCTTTTATTACTCCCAGCGAGTATCACTGCCTCTTTGTAATTAACGGCCACCATCAGATGGTCAGAGATGTCATTGGCCAACTATGATTGAAGATTTTACTGTTTGTAGTTGCTATAACCTTTGACAAATACCAACACATGTATTTTATTTTATTTTTTAATACATGTATTTTATTATTAATGATTGCATTAAAATTTTCAAATGTTATTTTTATTTAATCAAACACCATAATGAAGTATTATCAGTTAAGAGGCCTGCCAATATCAAGATAACAATAGCTTTTTAAATTTTTTTTTTATTTTTTAACATCTTTATTGGAGTATAATTGCTTTACAATGGTGTGTTAGTTTCTGCTTTATAACAAAGCTAATCAGTTATACATATACATATGTCCCCATATGTCTTCCCTCTTGCATCTCCCTCCCTCCCACCCTCTCTATCCCACCCCTCTAGGTGGTCACAAAGCACTGAGCTGATCTCCCTGTGCTATGCGGCTGCTTCTCACTAGCTAGCTATTTTACATTTGGTAGTGTATATATGTCCATGCCACTCTCTCACTTCGTCCCAGCTTACCCTTCCCCCTCCCCGTGTCCTCAAGTCCATTCTCTAGTAGGTCTGCATCTTTATTCCAGTCTTGCCCCTAGGTTCTTCTGACCATTTTCTTCTTTTTTTTTTTTAGATTTCATATATATGTGTTAGCATACAGTATTTGTTTTCCTCTTTCTGACTTACTTCAGTCTGTATGACAGTCTCTAGGTCCATCTACCTCACTACAAATAACTCAGTTTCACCCCTTTTTATGGCTGAGTAATATTCCATTGTATATATGTGCCACATCTTCTTTATCCATTCATCTGTCGATGGACACTTAGGTTGCTTCCATGTCCTGGCTATTGTAAATAGAGCTGCAATGAACATTATGGTACATGACTCTTTTTGAATTATGGTTTTCTCAGGGTATATGCCCAGTAGTGGGATTGCTGGGTCATATGGTAGTTCTATTTTTAGTTTTTTAAGGAACCGCCATACTGTTCTCCATAGTGGCTGTATCAATTTACATTCCCACCAACAGCACAAGAGGGTCCCCTTTTCTCCACACCCTCTCCAGCATTTACTGTTTGTAGATTTTTTGATGATGGGCATTCTGACTTGTGTGAGATGATATCGCATTGTAGTTTTGATTTGCATTTCTCTAATGATTAATGATGAGCATCCTTTCATGTGTTTGTTGGCCATCTGTGTATCTTCCTTGGAGAAATGTCTATTTAGGTCTTCTGCCCATTCTTGGATTGGGTTGCTTGTTTTTTTGATATTGAGCTGTATGCGTTCGCTTGTATGTTTTGGAGATTAATCCTTTGTCAGTTGCTTCATTTGCAAATATTTTCTCCCTCATTGAGAGGACCTCATTGAGGTCCTCATTGAGGACGATGTTGGCCATGAGTTTGTCATATATGGCCTTTATTATGTTGAGGAAAGTTCCCTCTATGCCTACTATCTGCAGGGTTTTTATCATAAATGGGTGCTGAATTTTGTCAAAAGCTTTCTCTGCATCTATTGAGATGATCATATGGTTTTTACCCTTCAATTTGTTAATATAGTGTATCACATTGACTGATTGGCGTGTATTGAAGAATCCTTGCATTCCCGGGGTAAACCCCACTTGATCATGGTGTATGATCCTTTTAATGTGCTGCTGGATTCTGTTTGCTAGTATTTTGTGGAGGATTTTTGTATCTGTGTTCATCAGTGATATTGGTTTGTAGTTTGCTTTCCTTGTGACATCTTTTTCTGGTTTTGCTATCAGGGTGATGGTGGCCTCGTAGAATGAGTTGGGGAGTGTTCCTCCCTCTGCTATATTTCGCAAGAGTTTGAGCAGGATAGGTGTTAGCTCTTCTCTAAATGTTTGATAGAATTCGCCTGTGAAGCCATCTGGTCCTGGGCTTTTGTTTGTTGGAAGATTTTTAATCACAGTTTCAATTTCAGTGCTTGTGATTGGTCTGTTCGTATTTTCTATTTCTTTCTGGTTCAGTCTCAGAAGGTTGTGCATTTCTAAGAATTTGTCCATTTCTTCCAGGTTGCCCATTTTATTGGCATAGAGTTGCTTGTAGTAATCTCTCATGATCCTTTGTATTTCTGCAGTGTCAGTTGTTACTTCTCCTTTTCCATTTCTACTTCTATTGATTTGAGTCCTCTCTCCTTTTATCTTGGTGAGTCTGGCTAATGGTTTATCATTTTTGTTTATCTTCTCAAAGAACCACGTTTTAGTTTTATTGGTCTGTGCTATTGTTTCCTTCTTTTTCATTTTTTTAAATTTGATCTTTATGATTTCTTCCCTTCTGCTAACTTTGGGTTTTGTTGTTCTGCTTTCTCTAATTGCTTTACGTGTAAGGTTAGGTTGGTTATTTGAGATGTTTCTTGTTTCTTAAGGTAGGCTTGTATAGCTATAAACTTCCCTCTTAGAAGCACTTTTGCTTCATCCCATAGGTTTTGGGTGGTTGTGTTTTCATTGTCATTTGTTTCTAGGTATTTTTTGATTTCCTCTTTAATTTCTTCAGTGATCTCTTGGTTATTAAGTAGTGTGTTGTTTACCTCCACGTGTTTGTATTTCTTACAGATTGTTTCGTGTAATTGATACCTAGTCTCATAGCATTGTGGCCGGAAAAGATACTTGATACGATTTCAATTTTCTTAACTTTACCAAGGCTTGATTTGTGACCCAAGATATGATCTATCCTGGAGAATGTTCCATGAGCACTTGAGAAGAATGTGTATTCTGTTGTGTTTGGATGGAATATCCTATAAATATCAATTAAGTCCATGTTGTTTAATGTATCATTTAAAGCTTGTATTTCCTTAGTTATTTTCATTTTGGATGACCTGTCCATTGGTGAAAGTGGGGTGTTAAAGTCCCCTACTATGATTGTGTTACTGTCGATTTCCCCTTTTCTGGCTGTTAATATTTGCCTTCTGTATTGAGGTGTTCCTATGTTGGATGCATAAATATTTAAAACTGTTATATCTTCTTCTTGGATTCATCCCTTGATCATTATGTAGTGTCCTTCTTTGTCTCTTGTAATAGTCTTTATTTTAAAGTCTACTTTGTCTGATATGAGAATTGCTACTCCAGCTTTCTTTTGATTTCCATTTGCATGGAATATCTTTTTCCATCCCCTCACTTTCAATCTGTATGTGTCCCTAGGCCTGGAGTGGGTCTCTTGTAGACAGCATATATACAGGTCTTGTTTTTGTATCCATTCAGCCAGTCTATGTCTTTTGGTTGGAGCATTTAATCCATTTACATTTAAGGTAATTATCAATATGTATGTTCTTATTACCATTTTCTTAATTGTTTTGGGTTTATTATTGTAGGTCTTTTCCTTCTCTTGTGTTTCCTGCCTAGATAAGTTCCTTTAGCATTTGTTGTAAAGCTGGTTTGGTGGTGCTGAATTCTCTTAGCTTTTGCTTGTCTCTAAAGGTTTTAATTTCTCCATCAAATCTGAATGAGATCCTTGCTGGGTAGAGTAATCTTGGTTGTAGGTTTTTCTCTTTCATCACTTGAAATATGTCCTGCCACTCCCTTCTGGCTTGCAGAGTTTCTGCTGAAAGATCAGCTGTTAATCTTATGGGGATTCCCTTCTGTGTTACTTGTTTTTCCCTTGCTGCTTTTAATATTTGTTCTTTGTATTTAATTTTTAATAGTTTGATTAATATGTGTCTTGGCGTATTTCTCCTTGGATTTATCCTGTATGGGACTCTCTGTGCTTCCTGGACTTGATTGACTATTTCCTTTCCCATATTAGGGAAGTTTTCAACAATAATCTCTTCAAATATTTTCTCAGTCCCTTTTTTTTTTTCTCTTCTTCTTCTGGGACACCTATAATTCAAATGTTGGTGCGTTTAATGTTGTCCCAGAGGTCTCTGAGACTGTCCTCAGTTCTTTTCATTCTTTTTTCTTTATTCTGCTCTGCAGTAGTTATTTCCACTATTTTATCTTCCAGGTCACTTACCCGTTCTTCTGCCTCAGTTATTCTGCTATTGATCCCATCTAGAGAATTTTTAATTTTATTAATTGTGTTGTTCATCTCTGTTTGTTTGCTGTTTAGTTCTGCCAGGTCCTTATTAAACATTTCTTGTATTTTCTCCATTCTATTTCCAAGATTTTGGATCATCTTTACTATCATTATTCTGAATTCTTTTTCAGGCAGACTGCCTATTTCCTCTTCATGTTTGGTCTGGTGGGATTTTACCTTGCTCCTTCATCTGCTGTGTGTTTTTCTGTCTTCTCATTTTGCTTATCTTACTGTGTTTCGGGTCTCCTTTCTGCAGGCTGCAGGTTCATAGTTCCCGTTGTTTTTGGTGTCTGTCCACAGTGGCTAAGGTTGGTTCAGTGGGTTGCATAGGCTTCCTGGTGGAGGGGACTGGTGCCTGTGTTCTGGTGGATGAGGCTGGATATTCTCTTTCTGGTGGGCAGGACTACATCCCATGGTGTGTTTTGGGGTGTCTGTGACCTTATTATGATCTTAGGCAGCCTCTCTGCTAATGGGTTGGGTTTTGTCCCTGTCTTGCTCGTGCTTTGGCGTACCAGGGTGTCCAGCGGTGTACCTTGCTGGTTGTTCAGTGGAGCTGGGTATTAGTGTTGAGACAGAGATCTCTGGGAGAGCTCTTGACGATTGATATTACGTGGGGCTGGGAGGTCTCTGATGGACCAATGTCCTGAACTTGGCTTTCCCACCTGAGAGGCTCAGGCCTGACACCCGGCCGGAGTACCACGACCCTGTCAGCCACACGGCTCAGAAGAAAAGGGAGAAAACAAAGAAAGAAAGAAGAAAACATAAATAAAATAGAATAAAGCAAAGTTATTAAAATAAAAAAAAATAAAAATTATTTAACGGCTTCCCTGGTGGCGCAGTGGTTGAGAGTCTGCCTGCCGATGCAGGGGACATGGGTTCGTGCCCCAGTCCGGGAAGATCCCACATGCTGCAGAGCGGCTGGGCCCGTGAGCCATGGCCGCTGAGCCTGCGCGTCCGGAGCCTGTGCTCCGCAATGGGAGAGGCCACAACAGTGAGAGGCCCGCATACCGCAAAAAAAAAAAATTTAAAAAAGAGTAATTAAAAAAAAAATGACGGGAGCAACCAAACTAATTAACAAATCCACCAATGATAACAAGCGCTAAAAACTAAACTAAGATAAACATATAAATCAGAAACTAGTCAGTTTGCATATAGCAAACCCCAAGTCTACAGTTGCTCCCAATGTCCACCTCCTGAATTCGGGATGATTCGTTGTCTATTCAGGTGTTCCACAGATGCAGGTACATCAAGTTGATGGTGGAGCTTTAATCCGCTGCTCCTGAGGCTGCTGGGAGAGATTTCCCTTTCTCTTCTTTGTTCGCACAGCTCCCGGGGCTCAGCTTTGGATTCGGCCCCGCCTCTGCATGTAGGTCGCCTGAGGGCGTCTGTTGTTTGCTCAGACAGGACGGGGTTAAAGGAGCCGCTGATTCGGGGGCTCTGGCTCACTCAGGCCGGGGGGAGGGAGGGGTACGGAGGGCGGGGCGGGCCTGCGGCGGCAGAGGCCAGCGTGACGTTGCACCAGCCTGAGGCCCGCCGTGCATTCTCCCGGGGAAGTTGTCCCTGGATCCTGGGGCCCTGGCAGTGGCGGGCTGCACAGCCTCCCCGGAAGGGGGTGTGGAGAGTGACCTGTGCTCGCACACAGGCTTCTTGGGGGCACAGCAGCAGCCTTAGCGTCTCATGCCCGTCTCTGGGGTCCGCGCTGTTAGCCGCGGCTCGCGCCCGTCTCTGGAGCTCCTTTAAGCAGCGCTCTGAACCCCCTCTCCTCGCACACCAGGAAACAAAGAGGGAAGAAACAGTCTCTTGTCTCTTCGGCAGCTCCAGACTTTTCCCCGGACTCCCTCCCGGCCAGCCGTGGCGCACTAACCCCTGCAGGCTGTGTTCACGCCGCCAACCCCAGTCCTCTCCCTGCGGTCCGACCGAAGCCCGAGCCTCAGCTCCCAGCCCCGCCCGCCCCGGCGGGGGAGCAGACAAGCCTCTCGGGCTCGTGAGTGCCGGTCACGCGCGGATCCTCTGTGCGGTAATCTCCCCGCTTTGCCCTCCGCACCCCTGTGGCTGCGCTCTCCTCCGCGGCTCCGAAGCTTCCCCCTCCGCTACCCGCAGTCTCCACCCGCGAAGGGGATCCTAGTGTGTGGGAACATTTCCTCCTTCACGGCTCCCTCCCACTGGTGCAGGTCCTGTCCCTATCCTTTTGTCTCTGTTTATTCTTTTTTCTTTTGCCCTACCCAGGTACGTGGGGAGTTTCTTGTGCTTTGGGAGGTCGGAGGTCTTCTGCCAGCATTCGGTAGGTGTTCTGTAGGAGTTGTTCCACGTGTAGATGTATTTCTGGTGTATCTGTGGGGAGGAAGGTGATCTCCGCGTCTTACTCTTCCGCCATCTTGAAGGTCTCTCCTCCACAATATCTTTTGATTGTAATTGCTTAGCCCTGATATAGTGATAATAGCCATTGTTCATTGCTTATAATTATATACCTTTAGAGAATATACTAGTTAATTACTTAAAAATTCACAGCAGTTAATGTCACTGGTGAACTATGGTTCTCTTTTCTGAAATGCAGCCTTTCTATCTGAGGTATCTTGAATATTATGCAATGATTCAGGACTCAACCTTCCTGGATGTCACAGGTTAGAGTAAGTCATTAAAAAATAATCCTTCCTGAAGTTATCAATTGTAAATGCATGGTTTCAGTGACTTCTCATTCTTTAAAAATTGTAGAATTTTATTATGTGTAATGCTATGCCAACAAAACAACCGAAGTCAGCGTCTATACGAGACAAATAACTCAAGAGTAGAGAAGTTGGTTTGACTCTTTGGTCCATCCTGACTATGAATTAGACTGACACAAAGTTAATCACCACATAGGTAATCACAGCATGTTAGAAACTTCTAGATTGACTGTGACTTGGGAGATTCAGCTATAGTTTTTCGTTAACAGCCTCAACTTCTTGAAAATTACAGAAGACATAAATAGCATGTTAATTTATGGAGAGTAATTACTTAAGGGTGCTACTGAGTTTAGCCATGCAATCAACATTATGGTTTCCAAGTGAATTAAAATAATCATTTACTCTTAACTTCACTCTTGGCAAAACTATTTTCGGCTTTCGGTAATTTGATACTTCTTGAAAATATTTAGAAAATAACTAAGATTTAGAGATTTAAAGCAAATGGATACAGCGTATAACAGAGCAATTCATATTCTGTTCAGATTTAGAAACAGTGGTAACTGATCATCTAAAATGGCCTTACACTGATGAATTTCTATGTTAATAGATATATATTTCTCTACAATTCTGAGGTTTCTCCAATCAGTCTCCTTAGATATGTATTTGGGAAGATTCTGATAAGAATCATAATACAGATGGAAGAAGAGTGAAGTGACCAGATTTCTAAAGCTCAACAAACCTAGGGACATGTATCCTATCTGAAGATCAGAGGAAAAAAGTGTATGATGGAAATAGAGTGGAAAAAAAGGGTTATTTCCGTCAGTGCTAAAAAGCTTAGAGAGTCGCTGATTAAGGTCACTGCCAATTTTATCAATGAAGAAAGTGCTTTAGCAAGGCATACCATCCTCTGTGTAGGCATGTGGATGACCGTACTGTCAGGGTGTACACAATCAAACACAGAGAGCATTCAGGGTCAACCGGACTAGAATTTTTATCAGAAAACCCGAAGTGTCTAAAACCCACAATGAAAAATGCATTTTATGTCTTCCTGCCCACTTGTCTTCTACAGGACCACAATCATCATCAAAGATAACCACAAAAGAGAAGAAGGAAGGAAAGAAAACATAACCAGTAACCACTTCCCATCTGTCCTTGGCTTCCCTGGAAAGACCATCTAAATGGTACAGGGCAAATCTTTCCTTGAAAGATTTATCAACAAAATAACAATTAACTACCTACAACAGCTAGTAAGATCTAAATCCCATGCTCCAAGCAGATACCCAAACAATAGGTCGTCAGTCAATGGCCAGGTCAGTCCATCTCATTGCTCAGGTGAAGTCGATACAAGCATTTTCTTATCTGTAAGCTCTACAAAAGGGTGAAAGATGTGTGTCAACAGACTCTTAGTTGAATAATGAAATTGAAAATTACAACAGGACAAAAAAATAGTGATTTCGCATTAGAACACACTTTACTTTGTACAGATGGTGTGACATGTTCAGACAAGATGTCATCAGAGCCCAAGCTGAGTCATAGAATTGACTGCAGAGCAAGTGGGGAAAAATAAATGGAAGATGTCGCCCACTAATGTGACATTGATAATTCAAAGTCTTGGGGTAAAGGAGGCTGTCCTCTGGAAAACACTGACTTAAGTGGGTAAGAGCCATTTAATCACAGAAAGCTCCACTTGAGGGATATCTGAACATTGAGGATTCCCCATCCGGAATATTAGGACTCTAGGATATCAATTTTCAAACCTATAAGGGCAGCTTACCCACCACCTCGAACCCTGCAGGATATGTCCTCATCCTAGCTGATCGCCCTCCAGCCCCCAGTTTTATTTGACTCGATCCATATCTTGGCTGATTTGACCACTGACTACATGGCTTTTAACTAGTTCCCTGCTCCGGTTTGTGACTTAATAAGGGCCTGATTATAAGATATTTTTTTGTGAGGTCAGACAGATCTCTGTAACTTACTGAGATACAACTGTTGCTCTCACTTTTTCTTTTTTTTTTTTTTCTTTTTTTTTGGTAGCCTGGTGTTTTCAACTTTATAGTTATTAGCATCCAAAAGAACAAGGGTGAAAATGGAAAATGTAATTTCTATCTGGGAGCGGCCTCAGACCCTATAAGCTCATTAGCAGTGCGATGTGCTGGGCCCTACAGCTCAAAGCATGCCGTATGGACTTCTGTGGAGCGTCAAAGTTCAGCCTGATGGACAGAAAACTCATCTTTGGCTCTTACAGTTGAATAATATGCAATTTCTAGAGGTTAATGGACACGCACTAGTATTTGCTGAGTTGCTAGAAGGTGCTATTCATAAGCTAATATTAGCATGTCACCAGAATTAACTGAGGACTCTGAATCGGTATTCCACAAGGACACGTGACCGCCACTCAGTGCTGGGGAGCTTTGCAGGACTCCTGCTATTCAGATTCACATGAAAATTGTTAGAATTCCTGAAATCAGGGGAAGGACACATGGCTATTACTGCTGTTTTGAATTGAACTTGGTTGCAGACAAATGTATATGAGTGAATGTATTTGTAACATTACTAGTAGATTTTATAATTATTCACCATTTTGTTTTGTTGTGTAATTGTTGTGTTGGTAACACTTTGTTATTTTGTTCTTCCCCAAACTTTTTTTTTTTTTTTTTAAGTCATGGGGTCTTTTTCATCTGGAACGTAGAAATAGATTGGGATATATAAATCCTTAAGTGCACCACAATCAAATGGTTTGAGAACCACTGCCATTAAAGAATGGAAGTCAGGAAAGAAAAAGCTTCATGAGTAGGGACCTAAAATAACAATTCTCATCTGTGGCCAGGTACTTAGATGCCTGGCTGCAGGAGAAAGGCTCTGGGGGCGGGGGGACGGGGTGCTGGGTACCCAGGGAACAATGTCAAAGGCAGGCAGTCACTTGACAGTCTTTCTCAGGGACAGCCTTGTTTGCGTATCACAGAGAATCCAAATTTGTTTCAATTTTGCCTTCTTATCCAGGTATCAGGAGGACCATTTGCTTTTTTGCCCATAATTTGTTTTTGCCTAACATTACTAGAAATTCATTTTCTACTCAGAATGTAAATTACGTTTCCTGTTTGTCCTCAAACCAATGTAGCATTTCTTTTTGCTTTTTATGCATGATATTTACTGTGTCTTTGACATTTTTATTTAGTAGTCAGTATTAATAAATCTCCATGAAAGTAAGTCATTCTGATTTTGTTAGAAATGCATTGCTTAGAGTTCTTTGAAGAAGTATAAATGTTCAGCTAAAAACAACCAAAGAAAGTGACAAACACTGCCAGAGAAGCACCCTAATTCATCTTTGCATGATATTTACTGTGTCTTTGACACTAATTCATCTTTGCATTGGTGAAATGAACATATTTAGCTGAACTGTTCATTCTTTTTCTGACCTCCGTTCTCTCCAGGTTCAGGTTCCTAAACCATGAAACTAGGCTTACAGTAGTATTTTTTTAAAACAGTCATCTAGGTGAGAATATATACAAATCAGCCCAGAGATACAGTTGGACAATTTTTCTGTAAAAATTTCAGAAACTTACTAACATTTCTCATATTTCTGAAACACATTATTTACATGAACATTCTTCCTAATGTCTAAGCTTAATTTCTTCTGTTTGTACCTGGACTTATTCCCACATTATAAGGCCTGAAAAAGTTTCATTTTGCCATCTTTTTGACTGAGACAAATACATATATATATATATATAAATTATGTATATATATATTATATGTATACATATTATATATGTGTATATATATATTTTATATATATAATTTTTTCTTGCAGGAAGGCATTTCTGTTTATAAAGTTTAAAAAAGTTTGGATTGGGATGAGAAAAAGAAAACAGTGACATTGGTAAAAAGAGATGGAAAAGGGAAATTGAAAATATTTTTTAGTGCATCATCTGATAAATTGAAATGATTTACTGTAAGTTTAAATGTTTTACTGGACTTCATAAGAAATACAGTGGTGTATGGCAAAATGGTATTAGCTTGTGGTCTTCCATGGTCTTAAGCTCTTTTACATGTAGTTATTTATAGAAGTGTGCGTGTGTGCGTGCGTGTGTGCATTGCGCGTGCGCGTGTGCATGAGTCTGTGCACGCGTGTGCGTGTGTCTCTGTGTGTGTGTGTGCGTGTAAGGGAGTTTGTGCAACTAAAAGCCTTGCCTTGCTCCTTTTAAAGCTGAATTTAATATCTACTTTCTCTCTAAGGAACTCTCTTAAAGGACTCTACTTTTAAACACCTTATCAAATCATGTCATTTTTTATGAAAAATGTCTTAAACATTAACACAACATGTGATAGTTTTCACCCCAAACAGAGATAAATCAATATTGAAGAAGGGAGCAGGGATCAGAGGAGGGGGTCACAAATTCAATTTGTGGGCACATGTTTCCTAGACAGTCAAAGCCAAGTATATAGAAACCACATTGGCAAAATTGTACAAATCAGTCTTCTAGCTGACAATGAAATTCCTCTCTACTAATCAGATGTTACCAGAGAAACTCACAGAAAGGCTAATTTCTCAATAAAGTCATTGCTTTATTTAACTAATAGGGGCAGGCAGGTGAAAAGAAAAAGAGAGGAGACACAGAAGTAGAAGAAAAGAAGATGATTCATGGTACAGAGTATGTTCTTCCAGTACCCTGTCACTAAGCTAACCAAATAAAACTGTGATGTTAAATGCTATCAATAAATTTCGTCACATAGGCATATTATAAAGTAAAGACATTTTGACAAGTCATAGACTCAGGAAGTATGAGGGGTATGGAAAATGAAGACAGAAAAACCTGGATAAATAAGTAGTGACTAAAGCACTCAGCAAATTCCAGCTCCGCTTGGAATATTGTCCACATGATGAATATTTCAGGTGCATCTTGAGGTCCTTATATTTTTCAAAGACAAGTAGGCAAGATGCATTTTACATCTGTTAAAGACTTCTGACTGGCATCTGTGTTTAAAGACTGCCTCAGGACTGAAAGGCAGAATTCTCCTCAAGAGCCACAGCTATGAAATATTTATTCCACCTTCCGTCATAGAGAAGAATGAGTTGACTCTGTGATACAAATCTCTACTAATAATACCAACAAAATTACACATCTTCTGTTAAATGATTATTCTTAGAAGGTGACCCAGGCCTTGCTTGTTGTAGTTGATCAGAGTAGAATAATGCAAGCGTTGTTTTACAGTATTCTTGGGAAACATAATAACGTATTTTCAAGCATTAGAGCACAGGAGACCTAACGTCTGCTAAAAATTTTTTGAGAAAGACCATGCTGGATGAATATTTTTCTCGGATTGTTGTTTCTTTCGTTTTAATTTCAAAATTACATTTTTGTCAATATTAACCTCTGTTTGTGAGAATCTTTTCTGTATAAAAATGCTGTAGTTATACCTTTGAGTATACTTTTTATTAAGTGAGGCAAAGACTCGTGTCTCCAAATATTGCTTAAATCTCCAAAGTCAGCTGAATAAACAAACATTATTCGATCTGTAGCCCAAAAGTCTGCAAATGACTCCACAGGATGTAAACAAAAAAAAATTATGATGTCTTCTAAGCGTTTCTTGGAGCCAATGATCAGCAGTTTTGTTTAAGTTCTGGGACCCCTGAGCCTCCATAAAAATAACTTTGAAATATTATATTAGGTGTGAAAATTTTACACACATGCACATTGATAATCAGCACGCAGGCCCTCTGCCCTTCCCCACCTGATAACCACAGTGCCTGCTTAGACAGGGAAAAAATAAAAGATTCGGAACTCTAATGCACATAATCTTAGCACCGTTCAGAACCACGTGCATTCCTGAAATCCTCTATTACTGCAAATCTCTTCGTTGTATTTTCTATGGAATTGTCTGTTTCTCATTATCAAAGTCTGAAGAAATTTGATACAGTCATGTAACACTTGGTGAAGGAGTGTTAGAAAAACGCATTCCAAAGTGTTCAGCTTATCTTTTCTTTCCAAAGCAGTAACTACTGCCTGACTTTCCTCCTCTAGAGAAGCCAGTTGGGAGGGTGAAGAAAAAAAAAATCAAACCAAAGTAAATTAAACAATGGCTCCATGTCTCAATCAATCACAGATATCAGCTTTTAAACAACGAACTGTAGTTAACAGGAGCTAGGGCAACGTTAACATGGAGAATTCTTACTCTGTAAAGTCACCCTTTGCTTGTAGAATGGGTACCATGCCATGCTTCGAACCAAGTTTGCTAGGGGCAAAACTGCAGGTCAGATTGCTAGTGGCCTCAGTAACCCAGGATATGAACACCTAGGGATGGTCTATGGTACATTTTATTGTTTAGCATGGCCAGAGCTCAGGGACGACGTGTCATCCTTCCTCAAGAGTGAAGACGTTCGAGAAAAGAAAATCTGGGGGGAAAATTATAAATATGAACCTTGAAGAAAGCACGTCTTATTCCAACAGGTGTTTCTGTCTGCTCCTGTTAAGTCCGTTGGGCTATTCAGATAGTACACAAATAGTGTTCAGACAACTCTCGATGCACACCTGATCAATTCAGACAGAATGCTGTTTTGGCAATTCGAGCTTTTGAAAAGCATTATAGTTAAAATACATGGCACAGGCGTGCTGGGATAATTGGTTGTAAAAGTACATCGGTACCACTGAGTAGTCTTAGAATAGCAGGAAATGCAACTGAATACTGGAAAGGAAGTCACTATTTCACTTTTCCAAATAAAACATACTGCACCTCTGAGTTCACAATGGGATATTTGCTGAGAGTCTGTAATTAACTCATAATGATGAGAACCGCAGTAATAAACATTTCCTTAGCAAAACATTCACTTGTTTTCATTATTTCCTACTCTTTTGCTATTTCCCTGTCAGGTTTTAACTTAGCTTGTCACTATTAATCAAGAGGAGAATGGAGAAAAGGGCAAATACGTTTTCAAGAAGGGGAATACTCATTTTAATGATATAGAAAGAACACTTCTGGATGCAAACTAGCACATCACCAGCGACTTCATACGTCTAAGCACAAATGAGGGGGATTTATGACATATCAGTAAAGTTATTTTACTTTGAAAACCCAGAACCAAGGAAAACAAAATGCCGCTCAATAGCAGATCACCTGTAGCCGCTGCTTGTGGATTCACCTCCCCGCCCACAGCTGTCAGATTCATCTTCCCAAATACCTTTCCATCATGTCATTCCTTTGCTCAAAATCCTTCAATAGCTGCAATACCAACAGAACAGAGTCCACATTCCTCGGCCAGGCATTAAGCCCCCTCTACAATCTGGCTGCAATTTTCTTTTCTTGCTTCATTTCCCACTCTTCCCTTACAACGTAATGGCCCACGTGAATTCTCTGCCCCGGTCTACACAGCGCCTTTGAAAAGACTATCTGCTTTCTTCTTTTCCTGTTATTTTCTCAAGCTGTTCACTGCCTGGGGTTTTCCCTTCCTTCATGCCTTGGCTCTACTCAGACGCATCCTGCAGCACTGCTTTGGATCACAGCATACACGGTCAGGTAAGGCTACCTGTTCCGCAAACGCACCCTGGCTCTGCATGAGGCTGTGAGCTCCATGCAAGCAGGTGTATATCTCACACTTCTTTGTCTCTCCTTTGCATCTCCCACCCTTTTCAGCACAGTATGGGGGCACTGGATAAATAGCTACTGATTGATAGAACAATTGTTACTACAATACACAAAGCATTAGCCCAGGATCGGATCTGTCTCACCTCATGTCATTTAGAAAGAGCTGGTTTATTACCAGAAAACAAGAATGTTCCCGCTCCAACTCCAAATGTCCCTATAACCTTCCCCAAAGTGACGGCAAGGCAGAGAGGACGGCACATAAATCTTCCACAGCATTTGGGTCAACTTTGTGAAGAATCTGAATTTCACTTACGTTTTAAAACGTGTGGCAAAATTCAATAATTCTAATAATTCTAATTGCTTTATATACGCAAAAGTAGCTGAACGTACCGTGCAGTCAGAATTACTGGCTCCAGACTTACCTGTCTGGCTGAAGAGACTCTGGTTACAGTTGCCTAACTGGGTTCATTGCTTCCTCTTTTGTCCTGACACCAAGTTTTCTCCTACCAGAGGAACCCACATTTCTCTAATGAAAATCAGACCGGGTCCCTCTTCTGCTTCAACCCCGCCCACGGCTTCCCCATCACACCTGGATAAAATCCCACATCTCTCCATGGCTTCCAAGGTCTGTCGTCCAGCTCCATCCTTCCCATCCCTCCCCCCAGCCCAGCCCCACCCCCTCCAGCTGCCCAGGTTTTCCTTCTGCTCTGTCTTTGCATTTACTGTTTCTCTAGCCCAAACACTCTGCCCTTGGTCTGAGACTGGCAGGTTCCTTACAGCCCTTCTCAAACATGTGTCCTCAATAAGGCCTTTCTTGAGCTCACATCTAATTCAGTGGCTCCCCCTCCGTCACCATATTTTATATCACACCACCCCATGAAAAAACAGCCTCTACTAGTATCGGAAATAATCTTCTTTATTCAGTTGTTTACTTGCCTGTGTCTATCTCCTTCCACTGGAAGTAAATACCATTCAGCCAGGGATCCTGTCTGTTTTGATTACTGTTGTACTGTTGTCATCAGAAAATTGCTTGGTACAGAGCATGTGGTCAATAAATATCTGTCAAATGAATAAACTTGCCGAAAGTTGCAGAACTAGCCCTGAAACCCCAGTCTGTCTGACCAGCACAGCGCCACCACTCTGTATAGTACTGACGGTGCCGCAAACACCCATGCCACCATCCTTGTTGCTGAGTGCTAGCCTGCTCCAGCAGTCACACAGAAGAAGTCTTAGATCCAAGATAAAGACACCAGAGAAAGTCAGTACGCCTGTCTATCCAGGGAGAGCAGCCTGCCCAGACAATCTGACAAAACTGTCACGCAGATCTCATCCTACACGGGAAAGGCACCACAGAAGAATCAGCTGGAGGGGCAATTGCATCTTAGTGATGGGGTCACTTATACATTTGTTAGAAACAACTCAGCATTTACGCCAACGTGTAAGGCATGGAGAATGGATGGAATGGGTAGAAAGGGAAACAACCACGTGTGGTCCACTGAAGAGAAGTTGAATTAACAACACGCACTCACTCGTTAGATGTTGAAGCGAGTCGGAAAGGCAACAATAATGTCATAAAACAGGTTGATTGGGAAGATGATAGAGCCATTGACAGAACTAGGACACTTAGAAAGAAAGAAGAGGTTTACAGATGAAGCCAGGGAGGATACTCAGCCATGTTTCAGATGTGCAGGTCTTGGCATATTGTTGGTGCTTATGAAAGATTTGTCCAATGTCCTCATTTCCCTTGGGAAATGTGTATTCTTTGGAAGGAAGGAGAAAATTGAGGTAGAAATAACTGTCAATTCCTTGGGGTCTGGGACAATGCCTCTCTCTCCCTCTCTCTCTTTCTCTCCTTCACTCTTCCTTCCTTCCCTTATCCTCTCTTCCTCTCTTTTTCTTTCTTTATCCATAGCAATTGATATACAACTATTTATACAGTAAACACTCCGTAAATGCTAGTGACATAAAGTTTCCAAAAGCAAAGCTTAACTAGATTCTACATGTTAAGTACTATTCATGTCCCAAGGAGCTTTGTACAGCATGAAGAATGCTGAACCTCGGATCAAATACATCCGCCCGCCTACACTTCTTAACTCTGCGATCTCAGGCAACTATGATTCACTTTCCTTATTTGAAACACGAGGCTAAGCAAATCTCCGTAGGGTACTTGTGAGAATTACAAGAAAATAATGTACTTGGGGCATTTAGCAGCATGCTTGAACCATAACTGATGCTTAATAAATGATAAATCATTAATATTATTTATTTTCAATTTTACCTGCTTTGTGTTGGGGTTTTGAGAATTGCTATGTAAGTCTAGAGAAGTATATGTTGCTCTTAAACTTGAACTAGTAATCTTATCTTTATCTGAAAACATCTCTTAAGTGTTTCATTACCTGTAATATTTTGAAAGTAAATCTACAAAGTTAAGGAGTAGTATTACTACTACCAAACTTTATCTAAAACACAAAGAAAGCATAGGGTGTATGATAACACAGTAAGTTAAACATTAAATTTTACTTCAACCTACTTCCATTGGTCAGTTTATGCAAATATTATTAGTTTTTCTCTCCAAAAAAGAATACTGCATCAATGTTATCTTGCACAATAAAACTGAATTTAGTGCTCACATGTTTATTTTCTCTTCATATGTTGTATTTCTCTACATTAGCTATATACAAGCAAAGTATATACCCAACAAATCATTTCATTTCTCTGGTAAAAATACAGAAATAGAAAAGGCAGCCTTAAAAAAAATCTAGCCTTAACCTACAGAATGGGAGAAAATATTTGCAAATGATGTGACCAAGGCTTAATCTCCAAAATTAACAGCTCCAAAACAAACAGCTCATACCACTCAACAAGAACAAAAACTTCCCAATCAAAAAGTGGGCAGAAGTACTAAACAGACATCTCTCCAAAGAAGACACACAGATGGCCAACAGGCACACAGGCCAATAGATGGTCAACATCACTAATTGTTAGAGAGAAATACAGACCAATGAGGTGTCACTGCACATTGGTCAGAATGGACATTATGAAAACGTCTATAGATAATAATGCTGGAGAGGGTGTGGAGAAAAGGGAACCCTCCTACAGTGTTGGTGGGAATGTAAGTTGGTGCAGCCACTGTGGAGAACAGTATGGAGGTTTCTCCAAAAGCTAAAAATAGAGTTGCCATGTGGTTCAGCAATCTGACTCCTGGGCATAGATGCAGACAAAACTATAATTCAAAATAATACATGCACCCCTATGTTCATAGCAGCACTCTTCACAATAGCCAAGACATGGAAACAACCTAAATGTCCATCAACAGATGAACGGATAAAGAAGACGTGGTATACATTATATATACAATGGGACAATATTCAGCCATAAAAAAAGAAATAATGCCATTTGCAGCAACATGGGTGGAACTAGAGATTATCATACTGAGTGAAGTCAGTCGGAAAGAGAAAGACAAATACCATATGATATCATTTATATGTGGAATCTAAAATATGACACAAACAAAAATGGTCTCACAGACACAGGACAGACTTGTGGTTGCCAAGGGAGAGACAGGTGAGGGAGGGATGGAGTGGGAGTTTGGGGTCAGCAGATGCTAATCCATACAGAATGGGTAAAAACAAGGCCCTACTGTAGAGCACAGGGAACTGTATTCAGTATCCTGTGATAAACCATAATGGAAAATAATGTAAGATAAAGGAATGTTTATATACGTCTAAGTGAATCACTTTGCTGTACAGCAGAAATGAATACACTGCAAATCAACTATGCTTCAATAAAAAATAAAAAAAATCCAGTCTCATCTATATTCAAATCAAATCTCCATTCGAGCTGAAATATAGTCTATAGCCAATAATGTGAATCTGATAAAGCAGCCTTTTGGGGGCAAAGTTTTCCTTGTGTAAATTCATCATTAACTAGCACGGACACTGACCATCTTATAATCCTTCATGAATGATGACTAACCTAAAAATTAGAGAAATATTATCTAATAATACCACAGGGATTGATTCATTGGGCCTCACTGATTTAAAATTACTTAAAATGTTAAATGTATCGGAAAAAGAATAATGAAACACTACCGTCTCAGACAAAGACATGCAAATGATGCTTCCTGTTCCAGAGATTGTTTTAAAAATGTAAATGCCTATTATGTCATGATTCTGCAACAATTTACTTGCAATTTAACAGCATAGTAAAGTCAAACATTACCATTTATTGCCAATTGGAAAGGGAAAAAAATGCGAAACTGTGTCTAGGCAGGGATTCTGTAGTTTGGCACATTTGCTGGTTCTTAAATTACACTGCTTCCCTGAACGAGTCTGTCTGTGAGTGTGTGGTCACCCAATGTTCTTCTGACTAATCTGGGTTGCTTGAGGCCATGGAACCAGTGAGGGACTCCATTCATGAACAGCCCATGATGCGTGACAAAGCCGTAATGCTCTTAGGAGGAAGTTAGCTGAGAAGAGCTGTACTATACCACAGGGGGTTTGGATAAAAATTCCATCCAGGCTGCAAATTGTAGACATTGATCTGAAATAAATTGTGACTGATGATCAGTCGATGACGATTTCCATAATCATTAGTAATTTATCAAGGTAATGATATTTGTGTCCCCGATGTCACATTCATCCTGTACTGAGGGACTGAAGAACATGCTGTGATTTTTAAAAGCCCTTATTAAGAACTGACTGGTTGTGTCATACTTCCAGCCGTAATCAGTGGGATGGCTAAAAGTGAATAAAACAGTGAAAAAATCCTGCTAGGTTTGTAATAAAATTCTTTTGACAAAACCTTCTATAGCACGAAGGTGAAGATCTTATGCTTACAGCATTTTAATTAAATCTCTTTTATCAAGATTGTTCAGTGTCGTTTGCCAATATGCTTTGGAAAGAGCTATCACGGCATGCTGGGCAAAGGAATCTGCCAAAGAACCTCCGCTTAACCCTTCTGCACCATTTCCCCCGGAACACTTGCATTCCCTTTCAGATTGCAATTATTTCTTCACGACCATGATTTTCAGCATGTGTATAGTCAACAGGTGTTCACATCCTGCCCTTACTCTTGTTAAGACACAAAATTGATGAACAATATTCCCATCCCTAGTCAGAAAAAAAGCTAATGACATTAAACACTAAATGTCATAAGTATCTCTTCACCAAAAGTGAAAGGGAGCTGAGAAAGTCAACGACAGTGATATAATTAACAAAATTAACAAATGTGTTTTGAGATTGCCATTATAAAATGAATTACGATTAGATTGCAAATGTTATAGGATCACTTATATTTTCCTAGAACAAGGTTTAAATACATACAACCAAATACAGTTTCAAGAATTTCACGAATAATTCTAGTTGGGCATCTTCAAAGTTTAAGTTAAGATAAAGCAAAGTACTTTGATTAGAATCAGAAAATAGAGTATTTTAGATATTTGTTTTATGTAAATGAAACTATATTTGTTATCTACAAACTTCCATTTGTGTCTGAAATAATCCTGTCTTCACTAGTCTGAAATAATGACTACTGCTCGATGATCTCAACATGTGCTGTATTTCTATACTGCCTGGCCTGGGTTCCTGGCTTCATTACCTGATTATTTATTTCTTTTTATTGTGGTAAAATATACCTAATATAAAATTTACTGTGTTGACCATTTTGAAGTGTATAGTTTAGTAGCATTCAGTGCATTTGCAATGTTCTTCAACTATCACCACTATGCCCAGTTTCATTACTTTTAAGCTGTTTCTTATTTTCCGTCTGTCACCTGTAAAACAGGGTGATGATTACAGTAGCAACTTCATATTGTTTTTGTTAAAAAATAAATGAGATGCTATGATATTTGTAAAGCTCGCCTGGTGTACATGAAGTGCTAAATTATATACTCCATGCTGGAACTGTTTTCTTCTAATGTTGACATTAACTTTTTTAAGAGCAAAAAGACTTACTGGAACATCACCATAGAATAACTTAGATTTATTTTCTGAAAAAATGCTACGTGTTACAAATACTTCCACAAATATCTCTCTAGAACCTCGCTATAAAACCCCACATAACAAACAAGAAGGCCAGGTTTTGTTTTCTGATTGTACAAATGAGAAAAGTGAATCTCTGAAACCCTAAGTCATTTACGCCAGGTCCCAGAGTCAAGGAGTGGAGTTAGAAACTAAACCCGGCACTTAGCACTTAGGAGGTAAGCAATTATAAGTGTCTGTGAATAAATGGTTGAATTAAAATAAGTTAGAATGTTGACCTTAAGTTCTCCACTCCTTCTACCACATAACATGGACTGCTTCGTCACCTGACTTTTGACCTTAAGTTCTCCACTCCTTCTACCACATAACATGGACTGCTTCGTCACCTGACTTATCTCCAGCCTTCACTCAGCATTCCCATTTGCTAAGACCCCCTCTTATAAGGTCTGGAGGACTGACTGTGGGCTCTTGCTTCTTTTAATTCTTTGAGGTTCACTGTTTCTCTTGGCTCCATGGGAAAGGAGTGCCCTAGGTAATTAAAACTGTGGTTCTGAGTTTGGTAGTCTACTCAACAGAAAGGCTAGTGGCCTTAGAGGTCGTTTTAAATCTTTGGCCCAGGCTTTCATCATGGACAGAGGGATACATCCCTCTGTATCCTCAGCGTATTGGCTCCAGGACTCCTGCGCATACCAAACTCCGTGGACGTTCAAGTCCCTTATAGAAAATGGTGGGATACTGCGGTTGGTCGGATCTCCCATGCTGAGTTCGTGGATATGCGGGCCAACTGTACGTAGAAGGTGTTCGTCAAGGGACACACTGTCTTGTGGCTTAAAAAGCCCCCTGATGGACCCTATATGTCAGGTATTGATACTTACACGGCTCTAAGCAAGGTTTAGAATTTTGAGGATGATGAGAGTGGCAGTAACCTGCACTGCACACGGATGTTTTTCTAAATACATCTTGTTTAGCCAGATAAATATTTCTTTTCCTTAATATGGATTTGTTATTTTTGAAAATTATTGTTTGTCCTTGAGTGGTGTGTGTATGTGTGATTTAATTTTTCTTGTTAGAATACCAGGAAAAATGAGAGGGTTGTATCTGTCCTACAGAGTGGAAGACAGGACTTTTGAAATAACAAAACCTGTTCTCAATTGTTTTGTTATACTCGTTGTGCGAAAACTCACCTGGGGCTAATGAAGTCATCCACCCCACGGTGTCAAGGCATATTTCCAGATGGGATGACTTGGACTTTGGGACACGACCACTATGGCTGACTGTGTTCTATGGGCTGCACTGCTGGGTGTTGGGAGGGTGCAGAACATGAATGCTAACCTGAGTTAGACTCTCTGGCTAGTAGGTGGGTTTTCCCGAGTGGGAATTAGAATGTCATATTATGGTAGTTTGTAAAGGGAAGTATTTTTTGAGAGGAGAGTGGAACTAAGGGTGCCCTTGAGGTAGGGAGGGAAGCTCACACTTGGGTCTCACCTACATCTCTTTGAGGGGTCAAAGATCACCTCAGTGGTCCATGAATCACTTGCACCAGAATGACCTGGGATTGAAAATGCAGCTTGCCCTACTCCTAACATTGGTTCTAACTTTGGGTTCATCCTGTCTGTTCTCTCCTGCAGCAGCTAACCAGGCCATTTGAGATGAAACTTCTTTACTTCCAGTGGCAATGTAGTTTGGAAACTAAACGATTTTGGATGTGTGGAACGGAGTGAAAGAAAATATTGAAAATAACAGGCAATATACTTAATATACTCAAAAATTATTTAAAAGAAAGGTAACCTGGGCTATTCTTAAACAGATTTTTTAAAAAAGCATTTTTTTAGGATAACGGAAAATTTTCCAAGAAAAATATTTCACCTGTTGTATTTTGAATATTTTGATGTTAAAATTTAAGACGTAGAACATATAACGCATTTCACAAAAGCAGCTGGAACTTACCTATTTAAACAATTAAGGAGAATATATGTATTCATGCAAATAATATGTAAAAAATGTAATAGTAACATGATTTACACATTTGTAAGCATTATATTTTTTTTAATTTCTTAATATAACAAGTATTATTAAACTATAGAAACATGGATTTCTGTTAAACTTTGAAAACATTTGAGAAATACAAGCTTCCTATGTAGCTTTTCTAACAAATGCCATTAAAAATATTTTAAATGTCACTTGAAAAAAGTAAATATCAAAATTTATTTCTAGACACATTTGACGCAAAAATGTATCAAGTTTCTATCAAAAGCATGTAAGACGATTTAGTCTGCTGTTAAAAAGTTTTCTCTTGTTAAGCCATATTGACTAACAAGGTACAGTTAAAGCTGTTAGAAACGTATTTGTAATTTTTACTGAAACGAGGAAAGGGTTACTGAGAAGCAAGACAAAATGAGAATTAGGACTAAGAGGGGAGTGGACAAAAGTAAAATAAAAATAAAGATGAAAAAAGGTCATACAGGCAGAAAAAACACATTAACACACTGGGGAAACGTGGGAAGGAGAAGGTGAGGTTCGGGGGTGTGGGGAGAGAGAAAAAGGCAAGAAAGGAGAAAGGGGAGTGGAACTTGGGAATGCATATACTTCATTAACGAAGTGATAGAGGGAGACAGGGACAGGTAGTTTTAATTTCAATATGCAGACAAACCAAAACCGGCAGCTATGCCTTGCCAGTCTACCTTCCTCTTCAAGAGGAGCAACGTTTATTTCAGTGTTCCTGCAAGTCATGGCAAAATTTACAGAGATTATCTTCGTGTCTTTCAACAGATCATAGTGGGTATTTCAGAATTTTCAAAGATAATTCAGAAGAATTCCGACAATGTCTGTGTAATGTCACACAAAAGGACCTGGGTAAACTTAACAGACATCAACTTGAAGGATGACACCATATTCCATTAGCTTGCTTTTGCTTTGACTTTTTAAGTGGCTTTTAAAAACATTTTTGAATTTTTAAACACATTAAAGAAACACTATAATGCTTTTTAGTGTGTACGTAAAGTACATTTTTTCCTGCAGCATAATTGAAATCTAATTAATCATTTTCTCTAGAGATTTTTTTTTTTTTTTAAAGACAACTATTGTGACAACAATAGACATGACTTTGCTCATCACCACTGAAAGTGTTTCAGTTGGGCAACAATATAATTTTGTGAAAGCGTTTACACACTTTGACTGGTTATGTTCTCAAATTTTACGAAAGAAATTAATAGTCCAACTGAGATGCCTGCGAACTCTCGTCTTTCTCAAGATAGGCATTGTGTTTTCATCTTCTAAAACGAGAAACTGACTTATCAGCTCTTTCAATTATACTGGTTTCTTTTCCATTCATGAATTAGAAGAATAATGTCCCACCTCTAGTTATGACTAATATTTAGTCAAATATTAACCTTTTTTCTCATGACTGTCTTAGTGCTGATTTAATTATCTAGAAGACCTCCCCTTTACTGTAGCTGAAATGTGAACGCTTGCTCACACAGTTTTTGAGTGAACTGTAAATTTTAGTGCCAAATGGTTATTTTCTGCTTATCCATCTGGAGCTCACACAAATAGATGTGTGGGTGTTCTATATCTTCACGTCAGTTGGCTATAGGGAATCTGTAGTCGTACTCCTGGAATTGTCTCATCAGCTCATACCGTCCCTAGCAGTGGCCCGTATTCTCTACTGACATTCTTGTATCCAAGACCTTCAGGGCTCCCTGTGTTATTCAAGGTCTTGGAAGCCATGCTTTGCATATATATACATACATATATATATGTATGTATATATATATATATATACACACACACACAGTGTGTGTATATATATTAGCATATATCAGTATATCTAGCAAAAATACTTAGCTTGTTAATATATATGTTATATAATCAGTGTATATACATCTTGTTTACATATTTATCTTCTACATACGTATAGGCATACTGCGTTTAATTTCAACTCTCTTTATTATACTTCACAGGTACTGTGTTTTACACAAACGGAAGGTTTGTGGCAACCCTGCGTCCAGCAAGTCTACTGGCGCCATGGTTCCAACAGCATTTGCTCTTCGTGTCTCTGTGTCACATTTTGGTGATTCTCACAATATTTCAAACTTTTTCACTATTATTATGTTGTTATGGTGATCTGTGGTCTGTGATCTGTGATCTTGAGGTTTTACTACTGCAAAAAGGTTAAGACCCACTGAAGGCTCAGATGATGGTTAGCACTTTTCAGTGATGAAGTATTTTTAATTAAGGTATATACATTGTTTTCTTTAGACATAATACGATTGCACACTTAATAGACTACAGTATAGTGTAAATATAACTTTTATATGCACTGGGAAACCAAAAAATTCGTGTGACTCGTTTTTTGGGGGGATATTTGCTTTATTGTGGTGGTCTGGAATTGAACCTGTAATATCGCTGAGGTCTGCCTGTAATATATTAATATATATGTCATAATCGACACTAATGAATTAATTCAACCAATAAAGAGGAGGAAAGATAAGGAAACGCAAAGATTTTGGTTACTAAGTAGATTTAGCTTTTTCTTAACAAAAATGTGGGTCACATAATGGCCACAAGCAGGGTAGAGTTGGGGACAGATTGCAGAGAAACTAATGCAAATAATACCTACTTAAATTATCCCTTAACCTTTCATTTGATTACGGCGCAACGTCTATTTTTGCTTAAAAGGAGATACTGAACTTCAATAACAAGGCAGGTTTACTTTTTTTCTAAATTTAACCAGGGAAAATTACCTTAATGCTAAAGGTTTAGGCATGTAAAGCTGGGAAATTACTAATTCGCTTGTATTTTCTGTTATAATGCCTTCCATATGGATAGGATTTTCATATCTAAAATGTATCCATATGGAAACTCTGGAGCCATGAATTGTCTCCTGATGTAGTCACTAAGCTTCCAGCTGCTGGTGCTCTGAAAGCAGCCCTGTCTCACCGCAGGACAGCAAGGACACTGCAAACCCCACTGTGGCTGCACCTTGGGACGCAGGACCTAGGGGAGGGGAGGGCAGCTCCTATTCCTGCTGTGAACAAAACAATTTTCATTTTAGCTGTCATTTTGGTGCATATAGTGACAGTTCTTTAAAGGATTCATTCATTCATTGCATATCTGACCAGTTCTATATTTAAATGCATTTGTACCCTATCATATTGTTTGTTAATTCGTGGTCCATTTCCGTAAGGATCAGAGTCACCCGTGGTGGTTATTATAAACAGATTTCTGGGCTCCAAGCTCAGGATCAGAGAGACGTTTCTCTCTCTGGGGTTTCTCCTCGTCATGTCCCCAGAGTCTAGTCTGAATCTAACACACAGTGGTCAGTCAATAAATATTTGTTCAGAGAATGAATGAATGAACACTAAAGAATAAGAAACGTTGCTCTGGAATAAAAAGAAAAAAATAACTGAAAAAGTGCAAGCCCTGGCAAAATGGTCCTGCTGTTATTGGTAATCTTCAAAAAATTGGACCAAAATAATTTAAAGGAAATTCCTAATAAATCTTTAAGTTGAGTCAATGGGAAAATTAAATTTATTTTACAATAATCTTCCCTGGAGACAGTCCTACAAAGATATCTGCTATTAAACAATCTAGAAGTTTCCTCTGCAGCATTCCCTCAGAGAAGTTCAAATTGTTAGCCATATTCTATAACTTCCCAAAGCTAGATTCAAAAAAAAGTTGAGGGCATTTAAAAATTAAAAAAAATTTGGATATATGCTTTTTAAAAATTCTTTATAGAGAAACTCCAAGCAACTCAGGAATTCTGAACAATAAATAGTTCTGACATGTTAAAATTATCTATAGAAAACCACAGAGTCAGGGAAACAGTAAAAACAGGAAAGAGAAATTGAAAGGTAGTAAAAATAATATAGAAAATGATGTTAACTGCCAAAAAATGAAAAACACAGTGGTGAAAGAGAGCGTGCATGTAAGGTAGAGAGTTTATAAGGATTTTTCAGAAATGACAGAAAGCCTTACTATAAACAGGAATAAGCAGACTCTGAAAGTTTGTAAGCAAGGAACTGAAGAAAGGTACAATATGCCAGTAGGACAGACCAAGAGGCTCTGGCCACTCAATAGTCCTTCCCTGAGTGAGGCAGGTTTGCCCTTCTAGTGTGATTACGGATCAAGAACACTGAATGAAATCTGCAGGAATGATGAATGTATCTCTGCAGTAAACTCAGGGAATGGCTTATCATTAATGGGGAGCTAATGAACTTTCTTGCTGACACAAGTCCTATTTTTAGGGATAGAGTATTAGTAAATGCATGAATCCAGGCAGGTGTTACCCCATTTGGTGCTGAGACCAAAGCAGGTACAGATTTTATAACTAGATCTATGTACCGACCCACGCACTTGATAGAGAAGGATGGCAACGTAAGCGTGCTAGAAAGGGACGTTGCTCAAACACTTGAATTTATGGTAAAACACTGTTTTCATTTCTATATTAATTAATACCTATATATGTATATATAACAGGTAGTATATGATCTAGATTTCCTTCCCCATCCACTGATACTGTAGTCTAAAGAATGTAGAAATTTATCCAGCAGATTTTACATTCCAACATTTAAAACAAGCACTAGAGTGAGAAGTAAATATAAAAATATAAAAGTAAAGTATATGTGTTCTACGGCTTGCCTGGTTAATAGCAAAATTTGGACCAAATTGTCTCACTCTCATCAGTAGCATTTCCTAATTCAAATGCAAGTTATATTTTATTACTATATAGCTTCAACGCAGCCATTCAAATACTTGTGTTAAAATATTTTAAAATTCTGCTACCAAAAAATAGTCCTAAGTTTTGAAAAGAAAAGGATAGGATAACTTTCTTAGAAAACAACTCTCAAAGCAAATTCAATGTAGTAATGTATTTAATTGATTTACTCCTTAATCATACAAATTTACAAACCATGTAGAAGACTCATTGATCCCCAATACTTAAGTATCACGTTGCATGAGTAACAAATGATATAAAATATGCAAAATAATAGCACATTAGCCTAAATAACACTAATAAATTGCAAAGCTTAGCATGAAATGGAAAATCACTAATGGAACACCATGCAGTTTGTCTATGCAACAAGGAAAGACTCATACATAATGTAAGAGTACAAATGTTAGCAGCAGGCTCACAGAGGGCGGTTTAAATGTGTTTTTATGGACAGGCTGGATTGATCTGGGAAGTGGTTCCTGAGAAGATTCCACTTACCCCAAAGAGCATCTTGGGAGATGGCCATGATTTTCCAACTACTTCTGCACCTCCTATTGTTTAGATAACCTGTATTCTTTACACCAAGCTTTATGAGTTGGAAAAGTAGAATTATTTTGAGGAGCTTATATGAAATCACTAGTAACAATGGTCACTTGATCTGGGGTTTTCTTCTGTGGCATATTTCCATTTGGTATTCAAGTGCTAAGCACTATAATTAAAAAAAAAATCACTTCCTTCATTCTACAGATAGCACCAAATGTAATGAAAGCTAAAAATATGCCTAAATGATGAGACTCAAGTTCTTAGTATACTGGAGCCCCATCCTGACAAGATTCAATATGATACAGACATTACTATATGACAGGGGCAATCCTGGACCCCATTCAAGGGAAATAAGTTATGAACATATTAGAAGGAACTTGTTAGGACTATGTCCCAAACATAAGTTTGTCCCCAGGCATGGAGATGGATGATAACATTATTAAGTAAAGCTCAGGTGTTTTCTACTTTCACTTTTACCTTAGATTTAATATCACCTCTAGATTTAATTGGTATTTCAAAAGAGAATATAGTTTGAATTTGAACATTTTGTATCTAAAGGTGAGTGTAATGATGAGAGTTTGAAGGTGATATGAAGTTGTCAAAAGTCATAAAGCTGCTACTAATTTTAAGATAAAAATAAATTGTGCTACTGAAGGAAAAGCTTAGCTAATACAGCAGGGAATATCATAACGCGTTCATCTAACATAGTCCCTGAAAGTGAAGAGAAGCTTTTAGTCAGAGGAACTTAGGGAAGATGGAATCTGTTTGTAACATAACACTCTGGGGATGCAGACTAAGTAAAATTAGAGTTTTGTCCTTCCCTCCTTTCTATCCTCAGTGGTTCATTCATGAGCTTCCTTCTGAATTCTGATTCCATAGAGGCTCATTTAGAAAATGCTAGTGGTATTCTGTGTCCACCCATCATATTGTCTATGATACATCAGTGATCAATAACATCAGTATGAACAATTTTAATGTTAACATTTCCTCAAAAAAGAGAATGTGAAGCATGCTTAATACCATGCCATGCAACTCACCCTGGAGATGTCTGGACTAGGTCTATCATAAAGCAACTGTGATAGTGCCCAGGTGATCTCTTAATACCTTAAACTAATTGAGCCAGCTATGAAATGCTCAGTCAGAGAACACCTGCTACGTGCATATGATTTGCTACTACCGAGCATTAAATAGTAAATGGATTAGCCAAAAGGGAGTTGCAGAGAAATATTTATGATGTGGTGCAAATATTAAGCTTTAGAGATTGTTATTAAATTCATATATGGGGAATTGGTTAGTTATGCAATTAAGTCACACTGATCAAAAAACTTGTTATAAAAATAAAATGAGAATGGATTAAACAGACTGATGGAGAATTAGAGGCTTAGGATAAAATAGAAATCAATGAAGTCAAAGTATAATATAACCACTGAAAGGGGGTAAAACTAGCTTGTTGCTGCCTTGATTTTTACGGATAGTAAAAAGAAAAATAATATTTAAAATTCATTCCCATTGTCTTTCTATTCTAGAAGATAACAGATGATCTTACCAAGCTTCTTAGCTATTATTTGATTATTTTTGTAATTTTTAAATTATTACATTTGACTAGGCTTTTTATTTATTGACAGATTTTTATAAATGTTATCAGCAGATCATATTCTCTTAATGTTGCTTGTAATCAACAGTCTCCAACTCAGAAAAAAACATTATAAACAGATATTAGTAAACATGTTTAGACATGAAAAATGAAGAAAAAATCCACATATGTCACTACATTTTAATGCATTGAAAGTCAAGGTTACTTTATTTATAACAATCCTCTTTGAGTTGATTTGGAACCTTAGATTTCAACAGTTAATCAACTCAGATAGTCTGCTACTAACATTCAAGGGGCCTTCTTTTCATAGATGTCAATTTTTTCATGTTTTCTATGGTGAATGGCACATAAACCTAATTGATATATTGATAGAAATTTTTGCTCTCTAAAGAAGTCCCCAAATCAGCTTTATGCTACATTTTCTGTATATACAAAATAAATGGACAGAGAAAATGTCAGGAGTATATTATTATTGCTTTAAATAACATTTAAGAACACTATTTCACATGAAGTAGTACTAAAGAATATTTAAAGAACAAAAAATATAAAAGAATTGAAACACTAGAAAAATATAGTATGGGAAGCATGTAAGTGCTAGAAAAATAAATACATAAAACCAAATCTGTCTTTCTAAAACTAACTTTAGCATGTGATTCTCAAACTTTATGATATATGGGAACAAAGAGCACTATTCATTTGAAAATGGAGAGTATATGCATCACTAAGGGGATTCCGATTCAGCAGGTCTGCGGAGGAGCCTGGAAACATGTATTTTCAACTACCTTACCTAGATGCTCTAATTCAGCTGACCCTTGGACACACTCTGAGAAATGCAATTTTAAGATCTGAACGTATACAGTTGAAAAAAAGGTATGGCAAATTGCTATCTCTTGAATTTTAACTTGTTTTTAAGGTACACAATATTCTTGCTCATTAGTAGCAAAAGAGTCTCCCTTTTTAAGACATAAGGTGTTAAATAGTAGAAAGTAATTATAGAGACAAAGATACTCAACTGAAAATACATAGACTTCAGCCCTTAGTTACACATGCCTATGTATCATAAGAAGAAACTACTCTAATTTTAGTGTTATTTAAAGGCATCTTTTCTGAGCAAAACACTATGAGACTGGAAATCAATTACAGGAAAAAAAACTGTAAAAAACACAAATACATGGAGGCTAAACAGTACACTACTAAATAACCAAGAAAACACTGAAGAAATCAAAAAATACATAGAAACAAATGACAATGAAAACATGATGCCCAAAACCTATGGGATGCAGCAAAAGTTGTTCTAAGAGGGACGTTTATAGCAATTCAATCTCACTTCAAGAAACAAGAAAAATCTCAAATAAACAATCTAACCTTACACCTAAAGCAAGTAGAGAAAGAAGAACAAAGAAAACACAAAGTCAGTAGAAGAAAATAATTATAAAGATCAGAGCAGAAATAAATGAAATAGAAATGAAGAAAACAATGGCAACAATCAATAAAACTAGAAGTTGGTTCTTTGAGAAGATAAACAAAATTGATAAACCTTTAGGCAGATTCATCAAGAAAAAAAGAGAGAGGACCAAATCAGTAAAACTAGAAATGAAAAAGGAGAAATCACACCTGACACTGCAGAAATACAAAGGATTGTAAGAGACTACTACAAACAACTATATGCCAGTAAAAGGGACAACCATGAAGAAATAGACAAATTCTTAGAAAGGTACAATTTTCCAAGACTGAACCAGGAAGAATTAGAAAATATAAACAGACCTATCGCAAGTAATGAAATTGAAACTGTAATTTAAAATGTTCCACCAAACAAAAGTCCAGGACCAGATGGCTTCACCAGCGAATTCCATCAAACATTTAGAGAAGAGCTAACACCTATCCTTCTCAAACTCTTCCAAAATATAGCAGAGGGAGGAAAACTCCCAAACTCACTCTACAATGCCACCATCACCCTGGTACCAAAACCAGACAAAGATGTCACAATGAAAGAAAACTACAGGCCAACATCACTGATGAACATAGATACAAAAATCCTCAACAAAGTACTAGCAAACAGAATCCAACCACACATTAAAAGGATCATACACCATGATCAAGTGGGATTTATCCCAGGAATGCAAGGATTCTTCAAAAATACACAAATCAATCAATGTGATAAACCACATTAAGAAATTAAGGAATAAAAACCATATGATGAAACAAGTAAACCTGTCACTGTTTGCAGATGACATGATGCTATACATAGAAAATCCTAAAGATGCTACCAGAAAACTACTAGAACTAATCAATGAATTAGGTAAGGTTGCAGGATACAAAATTAATGCACAGAAATCTCTGGCATTCCTATACACTAACAACAAAAAATCAGAAAGAGAAATCAAGGGAACAATCCCACTTACCATCACAACAAAAAGAATACAATACCTAGGAATAAACCTACCTGAGGAGGCAAAAGACTTGTACTTAGAAAACTATAAAACACTGATGAAAGAAAATAAAGATGACATAAACAGATGGAGAAATATACCATGTTCTTGGATTGTAAGAATTAATATTGTGAAAATGACTATACTACCCAAAGCAATCTACAGATTCAATGCAATCCCTATCAAACTACCAATGGCATTCTTCACAGAATTAGAACAAAAAATTTTTACAATTTGTATGGAAACACAAAAGACCCCAAATGGCCAAAGCAATCTTGAGAAAGGAAAACGGAGCTGGAGGAATCAGGCTCCCTGACTTCAAACTATACTACAAAGCTACAGTAATCAAGATAGTACAGTATTGGCACAAAAACAATGGTACAGGATAGAAAGCCCAGAGATAAACCCACGCACTTATGGTCACCTAATCTATGAAAAAGGGGGCAAGGATATACAATGGAGAAAAGACAGTCTCTTCAATAAGTGGTGCTGGGAAAACTGGACAGCTACATGTAAAAGAATGAAATTAGAACACTCCCTAACACCATACACAAAAATAAACTCCAAATGGGTTAAAGACCTAAATGTAAGACCAGACAATATAAACTCTTAGAGGAACACATAGGAAAAACACTCTTTGACATGAACCAGAGCAAGATCTTTTTTGACCCACCTCCTAGAGTAATGAAAATAAAAACAAAGATAAACAAATGGGACCTATAGAAACTTAAAACATTTTGCACAACAAAGGAAACCATAAACAAGATGAAAAGACAACCTTCAGAATGGGAGAAAATATTTGCAAATGAAGCAACGGACAAAGGATTAATCTCTAAAACACACAGACAGCTCATGGAGCTCAATATCAAAAAAAAATTAAAATAGAAACTGAATGAACTAAATGCCCATAATGCTACAAAACATGGAAACTGTCTAAGACAACATTGATTCTTAGAAAATTATAAAAGTAACAGAAATAGTAAACAAGCAAAGAAATACATCTCTTTTTCAAATATAGTCATTCCAGAAAATACTCAGCCTAGGGATTGATTGAAGGTGAGAACCAGAAAAGTAACCAAAGCATTAAAGCATGCTTTTGCCTTGTGGAGTATATGTCTAAATAATAATCTTGAGATTTGTGCTTTTATAGCCTCCGGAAGCAGAAATGTTCTAAGGCTAAGGCTCACCTGAAGTGTAGATTTTCACAGGAGATTGTCTCCCATGCATGAACCTGGACCTAAAGATCTATACCTTCAGCAGAAGAGGAAATAAAGAATAAGGTTCTGCCCAGGAGACTGCAAGAAACATTTTGTATATCATACCTTAGAACAAAGTAGGAATAGGGTTGGAAATCTATCCTGGTAATTCACAATTATAAGCCAGACCTCACCAATGTTTAGAGCTTGAATATCCATAATTTATAATTTTGAGGCTGAATAAACAACTTCAAAATGAGAATTTAGTTTAGAATCGATCCAGACTAGTAGTGCTTCAATAGCAAATATAATCATTCTGGAGAAATCTAGCTTATTTCAATTTTCAGAGAATAACCACAGATTAAAAAAAAGTTCACAATCCAAAAAGTAAAAACAACAAAGAGACAAACAAAACATAAAAGGAAAACAAGACATCATAAGCAAGAGCCAGCAGAAGTAACAGATGATTCCAACATATCAAATGTTCAAATATTGTAATTATCAGTCTCAGAATATAAAATACGTGTCCTTAAAATGTCTCAAGAAATCAAAAAGAAAACAATGAAGAAAATAACTCTTAACATTAAACATGCAATAACTGAAATGAAAACTTCAGTTGATGAGTTTAACAATAGTTTAGATACAATTGAAGAGACAGTAGGTGACTTGGAAGATAGACCTGAAGAATTCATATGTATGTATATTTTAAAAATCCATCTCTGAGACACAAGGCAGTGAAAATATGAAAGAGACGTTTAGCGATGTTGAGGACAGAGAAGGTCTAAAATACTTCTCACTGAAATTTTAGAAGAAGAGAGAGAAGGTGGCTGAGGCCGTATTTGAAGAGATAATGGCTGAGAAATTTTCAAACCTATTGGAAAGACATCAATCCATTGACTTCAGAATTCCAATGAGTTACAAGATCGGTTAATAAGAAGAAATCTACATCTAGGCATGTAATAGTGAAATTGCAAGATACCAAAGACAAAGAGAAGATCTTAAATGTAGTGAGAGAGAAAAGATAGACTAACTTTATTGAAGACAGAGTTAGAAAAACCTGTGAATTTTTATCAGAAACAACAGAATAAAGAAGACAGTGATATACTATCTTTACAGTTCATTAAGGAAAAAGAAACCCAAAGTTTCTTAATCTAAAATTCTAGTTTTTTTAAAAAAAAATTGAGATGAAATGAAGATTTCTAAACAAAAACTGGGAGAGTTTGTTTACTACCTACATACCCTCTACTAATGTAATTTTAGAACGGTGCATGTGTGTGTATACATAACACATATATAGAAAGAACAGTATGGAGGTTCCTTAAAAAAACTAAAAACTAAAAATAGAACTATCATACCACCCAGCAATCCCACTACTGGGCATATACCCTGAGAAAACCATCATTCAAAAAGAGTCATGTACCACAGCGTTCACTGCAGCACTGTTTACAATAGCCAGGACATGGAAGCAACCTAAGTGTCCGTCGACAGAGGAATGGATAGAGAAGATGTGGTGCATATATACAATGGAATATTACTCAGCCATAAAAAGAAATGAAATTGAGTTATCTGTAGTGAGGTGGATGGACCTAGAGTCTGTCATACAGAGTGAAGTAAGTCAGAAAGAGAAAAACAAATACCATACGCTAACACATACATATGGAATCTAAAAAAAAAAAAAAAAAAAAAAAAAAGGTTCTGAAGAACCTAGGGGCAGGACAGGAATAAAGACAAGACACAGAGAATGGACTCGAGGACACCGAGAAGGGAAAGGGTAAGCTGGGACGAAGTGAGAGAGTGGCATTGACATATATGCACTTCCAAATGTAAAACAGATAGCTAGTGGGAAGCAGCCTCATAGAACAGGGAGATAAGCTCTGTGCTTTGTGACTACCTAGAGGGGTGAGATAGGGAGGGTGGGAGGGAGATGCAAGAGGGAGGGGATATGGGGATATACGTATACATATAGCTGATTCACTTTGTTATACAGCAGAAACTAACACGACATTGTAAAGCAATTATACTCCACTAAAGATGTTAAAAACACACACACACATATATATATAAATTACATATATGTATGCATGACTATGTATTCACACATATCTATGTATGTGTGTATATATTTACATACACTCACACATGCAAAGATAGGAAGAAAGAAATGCTAACAACTGGTAAATCTGGGAAGGATATATGGGAATTTTTGTATTATCCTTACTACAAATAAAAAGTTAAGGAAAAACAAAACAAGTAAAATGATAATAGATCCCCCATATATTTAGAAATTGGACATTTTCTAAATAACTCATGGGTCAAAGAAGAAATCATAATGGGAATTAGGAAAAATTAGAAATGAACAGAAATAAAACTACCAAATTTCAACACCAATTTATCCACACTTGTGGAATGCAGTTGAAGAACACCTAAAGGGAAATTTATAGTCTTAAATGTTTATATTAGAAAAGAAGAAAGACTAAGAACTAATGAATCAAACATACATTTTAAAGAAGTTAGAAAAAGAACAACAAAACAAGTTAAGAGAAAAACACAAAGAAGTCAATAAAGAGCAAAAATAACAAAATTAAACAAAAATTAAGAGAGAATAAACTTCCCAATTTTTTCTTTGAAAAGACTAATAAAATTGACAAACTTCTGAGGATTTTTCAGGATTAAAAAAAAATGAAAGGGATCATAAATAACATCACATAAAAAAATAAGAATGCTACAAATATTAGATACACACTAATATATTTCTGCCAATAAATTTGATAATTCATAAAATGAAAAATTCCTAAAATATAACTTATCAAGCTAGCCTGAGAACAAACAGAAAATCTTAATAATATTGTTAATCTTGTAAGAAATGTAATCTGTGGTTGAAAATCTTCTCACCCATAAAACTCCAGGCCAAGTCTTCTATATAAATTTCTTCTACCGCATATTCAAATAACAAATCACACCTATCCTATCCAAACTATTCTAGAATGTAGAAAAAAGAGGGAAAATTCTCAAACCCATTTATAAAGCAAACGTATCCTTGATGCCAAAACCTGAAAAATCGTATAATACCATATCAATTTCATTCATGAATGTAGATGCAGAGGGATCCGGTAATGTACAAAATATAACTCTTATGACAGAGTGGAGCTGCTCTAGAAATGCAAGTGTAGCACAGGCTCCTAATATTCACTCATAGCAGGTTCCCCACTTCCTTTGGGCACATGGCAGAATTTCATTTCTCCACACCAGTCTAAGCAGTTCAGGGAAAAGGGCTGTGGGCAGAAGAGACAAGAGCCACTTCTGGGTTAGAACATTTAATTGCCAAAGAAAGACCTTTTGATGCTCTGCTCCTGTGCTATAGTGATCATTAAAGCACTCATTAAGATGGTTCGTCCATCAGCTCAGGTCCTGGAGTGACTAATATAAGTATAGGTTCCTTGCTGGACATGTAACAATTATTGTTTTAACTGAGATTAGGAGGCATGCTTATTAACTCAGCACAGCCTAATCTACACTGACTGATACATCATGGTTGATTTTAACATTAGAAAATCTACTAATGTAATTTGCCACATTCACAGATTAAGGAGAAAAACAAACTAAATAGATGTGAAAAAACGCTGGTGATAAAATTAAATATCCATTCATGATAAAAACTCTTAAACACTTGAAATAGAAGTACTTTACAAAAGGACACTATCATACAAAATAGTGAAACATTGAAGATATTCTTTTTAAGACCACTCTTTAAGGTTGGCTGTCAATATCACTTCCATTCAACATTATTTTAGAAGCTGTAGACAGTACAATAAGAGAAGAGAGAAAAACTAGTTTAAAAATTGGAAACAAACAAAACTGTTCCTATTAGTAAATTATATACCAGTCTGTATAGCTTCCAATATAAAGATAAACTGTTAGAATTAACAGGAGATTTTGGTAAGGTTCTCAGAAAGTTAATTATTATATAAATTATCTGCATGTTTTATACTCCAGTAAACAGAACATAAATTTAAAATACGCCACTCACAGCAGCATCCAAAACCTCCTGTTCTTAAGAATACATATAACAAAATATGTGCAAGACTGTTTCGGAAAAATTATAAGACTTTGTTGAAAGACATTGAAATGGTCCTAAATGAATGTAGAGATAGACCATATTTATGGATTAGTAAAATCAGTGTCTTAAAGATGTTGATTTTCCCTCCAACCTAACTGTGGATATAGTTTAAACTCCCTTTTCCCAAAGAAGAACATTTTTTCAAATTTTATAACTCAACAGACCAATTCTAAAATGTATATGGAAGTGCAAAATTCCAAGAATAGCTAAAAGAACCGGGTGGGACCACTGGCTCTACCAGATATCATGACGATGGACTATTAAGCCAGTGTGATATTGGCATAAGCTGGCCAGTGGAACACAGCAATATCTAAGAATCAGAGCCATGTGTAGATGAACAACTGATAAATGTCAAGGTGCTATTGGAAATCAATGAGACCAGGATGGACTTTTCAGTAAGTGATGCCATGGTAAGATATGCATACGGAAAAAGAAACTGGACTCATCCCTCATACATGGCACAGACCAATTCCTGATTGCTGAAAGACCTAAATTCATGAATGCCATATATTATTTTAAAAATTTAAATTCCTGTGGTGCGTAATACAAGGCCTTGAACCAGAGGCAGAAGTGAGGAGTGATATGTGTGTGTAAAATTATAAATGGTTATTATTTCATTTTATATATAGACAATGTCAAGTCATCCAAAAAGGTTTTGTAGATTAGAATTAGTATAACTACTCAGAGAATTTTTAAAGAGGAGGTGGGGTATGTGTGTATGAAAACACAGTGTAACAAACGTGACTTGGAAAAGATTCTGGGGAGAAAAAGATGCATGAGAATCAGTTTTGTCCTCAAGGAGTTCACAGTCCATCAGATAACATTCATGAGACTTAACTGGCTATTTCTGTCATCACTGCCTTCCTACATTCTTCATACTGTCAAAAGCTGTACAGAAAGAGCCCTGAGACGGTCAAGTGCAGTTACAAAGGTCAGAAAGACCAAGGATTTGGGATCACCTAGAATAGATCCCCGAAAAATAACTCCACACAGAACCCTTCCTGAAGAAAACAAAAACGTATCCATTCTTTTGAATTCTTTTTTTTTTTTTTTTTTTTATTTGCGGTACGCGGGCCTCTCACTGCTGTGGCCTCTCCCGTTGCGGAGCACAGGCTCCGGACGCGCAGGCTCAGCGGCCATGGCTCACGGGCCCAGCCGCTCCGCGTCACGTGGGATCTTCCCGGACCGGGGCACGAACCCGTGTCCCCTGCATCGGCAGGCGGACTCTCAACCGCTGCGCCACCAGGGAAGCCCATGTTTTGAATTCTTAGACAATTAACCAAGTGTAATTACTGGTTACTGAATAAGATAACTTGTAGTATTTACATCAATTACATACACATCCTTTTAATTCTTTTAATTATGTACCTTAACGGTCTTACTACTGATAACTAGACAACAAGGTTTACTAAACATGCACATGTTCTTCATTAAATAAGAGGATATCAGATCATTAGATCTGTCAAATTTTAGCTGAATATATAACATACTTTCGTGAACTACAGGAAACACATCTTTTAACGCACGTTAAGCAACCTGCAACTGATTACGCTGGTCACCAGTAGTGGTTGACTTTGCCCGTCACTTACAGTAAGTCATCTCTCGACCACCTGAGCTTCATTATTCATGTAACTACTGTGACCATTATGACACTAATGACTGTTGAAGTCGAAATGTGTGACGTCAATTCGTTCACGAGTGCAAATGCGCATCCACGAGAGGACAGCATAGGACATGGAGAACAAAACTCTGCTCCTCTGTTAAAAAGGAGAAATTAGCGCCTAGCTTAGAACATCAGGGGGGTGTATGCATGAGCAGTGAGTGTAACCCTACTGTGCATGGCTGGATAAACCGAGTTACAGTTAACCAGATAGGAATGAACACGCAGAACACGCATAACCCTTTCCTCATGGACTAAACTGGAGAATCTAGCTCCGTTTCTTGAGTTCGAAATAAATTCATCATAAAGGTGACCTAATGGTTGACACATTTTAGAATTTGAGGGTGACCTGGTGGTGACAAGCCACCCCACTGATCACCAGTCTTTTTTCAACTGATCTCACTGGCTTGCTGGGTGTCCCCTTTTTCCTCCACAGTTCTGTGTCTGTCCTTCCTGAAGCAGAGTGCTCGGTCAAAAGGACACTTTTTTTAAAACGTTGAACAACTTTCTGTGTTGATTTCTGTTTAGGTAAGTATCCAATTTCTAGTTTATCTGAACCTCCTAGAATTGAAGAAATGGCACTGGAAAATTAATAGTAAGAGTCAGAACATCCTCTGCTCTAGAGCTCTTATTTTAAAAAGCAATCTATTTCAAACCAACCTCCCAAAGCTGTCCCCAACGGGCTAGCTGGGGGACGGTGTGCGCCCTTTTTCTCTGACAAAAGGATATAACCACCTGCCTGACACTTCAGTGCACCTCACAAAGAGATGCCCGAACGCCTGACAGGATCACTCCTAGTTGGCTCCGAGGCCAGCTATTCCCCCCGCCCATGCCAAGGCTGAGGGCAGGAACCTGAGCTCGTCCTGGGGAGGGAGGCATCCCAGGTGCAGGTGCACGCCAGCTGGAGGCTGCTTGAAAGCCAGTTGGTGCCTAGGAGTGCAGATCCACACGTGCTGTGATGCTGAGCCTTCCCGCATCCCAACTCCCTCATGTGGCAAGCCCCCCGGAATACTGGTGATTAGGCCCATATTTAAAATGGTCAGTGACTGACAGGACGGGAAAACAATGCATTTGAAATAGCAGCCCAACCCTTCCTTACAGATTTAGTCGAATGAGTTGGGCATTTCTCTTTAGTCTGAAACAGACAAACACGACACAGGAATATGTTACTGAAAATGCCATATGTCTGATTTGGAGAAGAAAAGGTTTGATTCAGTAAGAATTTGTTGAGCGACAACCAGGAGTGAGTCAGCAGGGGGAAACGCTGTGGGCAATAAAAATCCCCTCCATTCTTCCTTTGTTTGTTTTAGCAAATTTATTTTTTCTTTTAGGTTTAGTTTTCTTTCTCCAGCCTGCATGAATCTAAATGCAGTTGGTCTGCAGATATCCAAAGCAGACTTAAAAAAAAAACCTCCTGTACTTTAACATACGCTCCGAGTTGGAGTTGCCTTAATTAATGAGTTAACTTTCAAACGAAGATTTAATCAGTTCTCAACCAGGCGCCAGGTGCTATGTTAGGAGTCGGAGAGAGAAGGATGCCCCTTGCCCTTGAGAAGCAGCAGCTTAAAGAAGAAGGAGGCATCTGACCGAGTCATTCCAATCTAACCTAATCCACGGGGCAGCGCAAGTGGTTAAGAATGGTGCCAAATGTGTCAGGGCGAGTAAGAAAGTTTCCAAAAGGAATAGAATGGTGTAAAAGAACAGTGTGGGGAGTGACATGAAAGGCATGGAGGTGTAAAAGCCGAGATGTCCTCTTCCAGTTGAACAACACGTGGAAAGCTGAGTGAAAGCAGTCGCTATGGGGATGAAAGAACTTAGCAGCCAGGATGGGCAGGGCTGGAGATCAGTTGGCTCGAGGCACGAGGGGCAAAGGAACCAGGGAGACAACAGTAGTCAACTGATCACGTGCCTGTTGCCATTTTGGTGAACCAACTTGTTTTCTTCTGCTTTATGCCTGTTAGAGTTAGGTTTTTATCACGAAGAAACCACACCCTTGCATGCTGCGTTCTCATGAACACATGATGTCAGATTTGCTTTCTTTTTCTTTGAAACAAAGACCACATTGTAAGCCTCCTATTTCATTGCTTCAGGTTGCTTACAGATGTATTTTTATCCACCGTGCACTCAGCACTCTGGCACCTACTACGGAGAGCACACATGAAGTAGAAAAGCCATGGTCTACTGTGAGGTCATAGTGTAGTTTGGAAGACAAGAGGCACACATATTATGCTCTCTCCACATTGCAAACAGCGTAGGACAGTTCATGGCTGTTCAGAGAAGGACGGGATTATTTTGGTGGGACTGACCCTGGAATGCTGGGTAGAAGTCGGAAAGGTGAGACACCGGATGACATTTCCAGCTACGAGAGGAAGAGGCACGAAGGCATCTTGATGTGTTTTTGAGGCAGTTAGCAGGTGGGCTTGTCTGAAGCAGGGGCTGCCACCTTGGGGGGCACATCAGAAATAAGATTGAGGGTCCTGAAAGCCAGGCAGAGAAGTTAAGGCACTGTGTATCAAGATAGCATAGAAAAGGCACACAAAGTCTTCCATAAATGTGCCAATCGTGTCCTGTTGTTTCTCCAAATTCCTCCACACCATGAAAGCCCGGGAGCAGGTGTGGGTCTTAGTCACCTTTGTGTATATCTATGCATTTATGTACATCACCCATGCTTCCAGTGTTGGTACAGAGCATGCCGGATTAGCCCCGGAACCCTCTGAATTCTTAGTTTCTCGCTCCCAGTCAATAACTTCTCACCCACTGTAATACCACCTGAGTAGCCCCTATTTTATCCCTTGTGTAAGTGATTAGATATTGGCTGGTTTCAGGACAAGCAAGCCTCCTTGGTAAGTTCAACCACATCACAGAACCTGTTCTCTACAAAGCTTTGTTCTTCCTTCCCCAATGTCCTGTGATTGATGTGCCGGAAAGCAGATTTTTATGACATTTCCCCATATTTTGAAAAATATGGAAATGAAGATCAGTCATCTTTGAAAATGACTGGGATACCTTATTTTATTTTTTTATAGTAGAGACAGTATTCCTTTATGTCTAGTCTTTTATAGCTCAAAAATCGGCTTTCCTGCACATTAAACACATGTTAATCAAAATTATGGGTTAATGCTTTAAGGGTCAAAGAATGGATGGCAACGATATTAAACAATGCACCATTTGGCTTCTCTAACTTCTGTAGCAGAAAATCAAACTGGAGAAATAAAAACTCTCTATCAAAAATGGACTTACTAGATGTACACCTACAGATGACAAAATCACCTTGTAATTTTTGCAATCCTTTAACCTAAGTTGGAAAAAAGGTAAATAATTTAATCATATATTTTTTTTAAATTTGTGGAGAGCAAGGGATAAGAATGAGAATTATCTTTAAGTAATATCTATTTTTAAACATGAAAAAAGATAAATGTTTATTACTTACTGTTTATCTTTATGTCATTTATATTTAATCAGAAAAACAAACATTTTCATAGATTATGGAAAATCAGTTTGTGGGAGGAAGAAGATTTTTAACATTATTTTTAAGAATAGTTTTTATTCTCATTAGGCCAATGTCTAATGGAGCTTATATGTGTATGAGAAGTTACAGGAAAATGTCCCCCAGAATTAAGGTATAAAGTTAGGGAAATATCATTCTGAAACTGAAATAGTAACAATTCCAATCAGTGAACTCTCCCGTCTTAACATCTGCAGGAGGGGCCTTCCCTGGGGAAACCTAGTTACAGGGTCATATTCCTCAGGAATCTTTGCAGGACTATGAAGTATTTAGAGCTTTGAGTCCATTTGGGAAGGTCACAGTTATTAAATATCTGTTATGTGTTTCCTACATGCCAGGCACTGTGCAAGGCAATTTATATAACATGATCTAATCGCATCCTTATCTCTTTACTCTGAGGTGGCGTTATTCTTCCTAATTTATAGATGAAAGAACTGAGGATGGAGAGAGAGGAACGAGATTTCAGCTAGATGCTGCTGTTCTTACAGAAAGCATCTACCATGAGCAAACCCACCATACAGGTGTAGACGCTTGGCAATTTCACAGGACAGAGTTCTTCGGAGACCAAGATTCTCCTCGACATCCCGGAGCACCCTCTGCTCGCACGTGTGAGATGTTGTCCCTGGTGTCTGAATTATCAGGGTGCTTTTCTCTTTCCCACTAGGTCCCTGCGTCTTAGCCCCCATGGGTCCTAGCAGCGCACGTCAAGACAATAATTCAAGTTCAAGTGCTTTACGTGGGAGGTGAAAGAACCATCGGAAGTAGGAAGAGCGTGTAACTGCTAGAGGGGCATTATCACACCAGCCGTCCCTATGAGTGACCGGAGCTTACTCACGCTGGGGAAACGCTGGGAGCCAACGTCTAACACACGAGTCAGAGTTCTCTCCCCTCCCGCTGGGCATTGCCAGAGGGCTGCTCTTGTGTGGCAAGGAGTGCAGGTGCTGGCATCTGGAATCAGGAACATGGAACGACCAGTGTGCACTCAAGTGGTGACAGTGAGGGACGGGGGGGCCCGACAGCATTTGCTACAAAACCCTTCACGCCGAGCACGGAGCTGATTGCACTGTAGGTGGGCAGTAAACACGTATTGAGGGAGACTGTCACTCTGATTTATCAATCAATAACTTGCTCATCTGGCTAGAGTGAGTCTCTCCTCCTAAACTCGATCAACTTTAAGCCAAATGACAAAACTGAGTTTCTAAACATTTAAAGTTTAGGACCAAGCCCTAAACAGCTGTGATTTCACCTGTGAACTGTCAGAATCCAACAGCTGGCACTCCCCTTGACCACGCATGCAGCCCCATCAGTGTACCTCTCTTTGTTCCTATCCATGTAGCAGGCTCTATCCAACACAAAGTTCTAGACAAAAACATTATTATATCGCTTCACCTTCTGAGAAACTATAAAATCTATTAAACAGGTCCATTGCAGGAGTTCTGGGAGTAGCTGAAAATGATCTGGTGTGAGATAGTGACAGCTTCAGACGCAGACACAGAAATAATTCACCCCTTAAGGATCTAATTATAGTGAACACTCTAAAGTGAAGTAAGACTTCACTATATGAATTCAAAGAAGCCTATCTAAGATAAGGGGTGTGTGTGTGTGTGATTCACGCTGTTATTTCACCTAAGAGTCTATGAGATGAATGAGGATGGAGAAGTGGGTCTCAGTCACCTCGGCTTGGGAGAGAGATTACACCCATTGCACAGAGATCAGATGGCGTCACCACACGCTGGCCCCTGAGAGACAGGGTGGTACCATGGAAGGATGATGGGATTTGGAAGGAACCTGACGTCCCAGGTTCACACCTTGTTTTTTGCTGTCGTTGTTGTCGATTTTTGTTTTTGTGTTTTTTAGCATTTATAGCACGTATTCAGTTTTTTGCTATCCCGTTACAACAATGAAGTTAATAAAATTGACATCTAATTACAACTAACAAGCATAGTCAGACCTTGTTTTGTCCATCACTAAGTGTTGTAATCCAGGTAAGGAACATAAACTCCTTGAGCCCTAATTTTTGCATTGATCAAACAGGATAATAATGGCTACTTCCTTGGGCTATCTTGAGGGTACGTGCAAATAGTGGGCTTTGTAAGCTCTCAAGTGCTATTCAGGTACCATTAGTGTTGGAAGAAATAGGATGGATGCCATTGAATATCCTCCAGATACCAAAGAAAACCCAATGGACTTTCCTGGTGCAGGAGCCTTTGGTCCGGACCATCCCGGAAGTCCCTTCACCAGAATGGGTGGACAGGACTGCAAACCTCGTGGTCATCAGAGGAGCACATCAAAAGCCAGATGACGGCAGGAGCAGCTTCGCTTTCACTTTCTCCCTGGAAACCAAGGCCAATTAACCAGGAGATTATAAACATTCAGTTTAGTGAGAGAAAATAGCTCTGCCCCTTTTCCTCCATGAAAAAGGCTCAAGGCAGATACCTGAGTTCCTACCAATCAGTTTCCAAGCAAGCAGTTTCCTCTCTCTCCCTCTGGAAGCCTAATTGGAGGCATCAAGATCACAGCTGATATCCTTTCCCGAGAAGTCAGAGGAAGAAGACCCATCGTTCTTTTAATGAGCTGCGTCTGATGACCGGTCCAAACACTAGCATCGCCCTTGCGTCTTCCCTGTGCTCGTACATGAGGAGCCAATGTGGAAACAGCCGGTCTGCTTTGCAATGACTCTCACATTTCCTCTCTCTGCAGAAGACCTTATGCCTTGTTAGGTCTTGTCCTGCTAATTGTTTTACGGGGTTGGTCTCATTTCCTGGTTGAGATCGCCCACCCCGGGGGCGAGTCGCTGGGCCACCGGGGTCCCTCCATCGGCCGCGGAGTCTGGCCTGGTGTAGGACACAGTCATCCTCTCCAAAGGGCTGATGACGGAAGTGACCTTCTGTGTGTGAACAGTGACTGTCAGCGAGGTGAGAGCTTTCGGAAGCACTGCTTGATCTGGATTACACCCTGTGGAGGAGGCCCATCAACAAAGCCTTGGGTGTGTTGAGTGGACATTTCACAGGGAAAAAGTGCTGTTGCAGTGAGAGAAGCTTCTGCGTGAGCTACTTCTCAACCCCTCTGGTGGAACGGGGAGCCGGGCCGGCTTCTGGCTCTGCTGGGTGCCCCGAGCTGTTTGCGATGAGAATGGAGCTGAATTTGAACTCGACACACTGTATTTCTCCTTTGCAAAACATGAGTGCCCTGAATTACTAGGGAGAGGATGAGAAGAGCTGACAAACTACTGTATTTCAGGAGTCACCACTACTGACCTGAAAAGTTATCTGGGTCTCGCCGGGTCCTAACACACCTGCCAGTTAGAACGAGTGATGGCTGAAGTGATACTGTTTGCAGTGACCGACTAGGCACGACCAGTCTGGCAAGCTAGTAACAGCTGGGCCTTTTTCTCGGGTTTTCCCCTACATGACCTTGCTTGTCCTGTTTGATTCTGGAAGGTAAGCGAGAGAGGCATTGCTGTGATTCCTCTTCTACACGACTCGCCTGCCCAATGTTAGTTACTCAGCCAGGAAATGACAGACGTGAGATCAGAGTCAGGTCTCCCGATTCCAGATTTTATGCCATTGCTACAACATCACACTTCCTTCCCGGGAGAGAAGAGGATTGTCTAAGAGTGGCTGAAATCCTCCATTTTCCATGGGGGTGAACAAGGGCACGTGTGGATTTTATCTTCCTTTAGGGCAGTGGTTCTTAACCCTGGTTGCACATTAAAATCATCTGGGGATTTAAACAGTATCTTTTCTGGGACTTCACCCCAAGCCAATTAAATCCAAATCTCTTAGAGGGGCCCTAGGCATCTGTATTTTTCAAAAGCTCCCTGGGCGATTCTAATGTGTAGCCAGGGTTGAATTCCACTGCCTTGGAGTCATAATCCGTAAAACACTGACTGTATTTTTCCGCTTTTAAACCGCTTTGGGAGTGCAGTAATGAAACATCCTAATAGTAACTCGGCTGGTGGCCTCGGAAGACAGGCCCTGGCCTTGGTCCCTAGGAGAGATTCAGATTCATCTAGAGATTGACAGGAAGATGAGACGGTAAAGAAACACTTCTACTGCCTGGATCTGTAACAGCAGAGCCGTCAATCCAGAAACTTCGTAAGGGAAATAAATTACTTTCTGATCCTTTCACACATTTTAATTATGTTACCTTAATAGTTTTACTACTGATGACCAGAAAATTAACATTTCTAGCGCTATCAACACATAACCACTGATGTCCTTCATTAAATAACTAGCGGTTGGTTTTCCCCTGCTTATGTTTTCTTCAAACAATTATGGATAACTTTATTCATTTCAAGGTTAATTTAGGAATTTCAGGAATTAGCTTTTGCATACATCCCATTCGTTGAGGAATGTTATTTAGTTACAGCTCCATAGGAATAGGTGTACATACGTGGAATGCTTTTCTTTAAAAATTAATCTACTACTGACAAATGTGTGATGAGTATTTACATTAAGAATTCCTTTACAATACCTTGGGCTTTTTTGTGTGGAACTCTTTAAAGTATGTATTCATTGGCAAGCTCCCTTCTGTGCCAATCCTTGTGCTAGGTTTTGGGAATCACAGATATGCATATGCTACGGATCTTCCTTTATGAGAAATGCTATGATACAGATATCAAAAAGGAGGAGAGAAGATAGACTTCAAAGAGGAATTGATTTCTTTTTTTTTGAGTCTATGTAAAACATTTCTTAGTAAAAAATCCTTTGGTCTTGAGTCTCCAAATCACCATATTCATTGAGCTCTAAGGCATACGCTTTCCATATTTCATGCAAGAAATAGGAAGTTCATGATTCGCTTGGGTTTTTTTTTTTTTTTTTTGCGGTACGCGGGCCTCTCACTGCTGTGGCCTCTTCCGTTGCGGAGCACAGGCTCCGGACGCGCAGGCTCAGCGGCCACGGCTCACGGGCCCAGCCGCTCCGCGGCATGTGGGATCCTCCCGGACCGGGGCACGAACCCGCGTCCCCTGCATCGGCAGGCGGACTCTCACCCACTGTGCCACCAGGGAAGCCCTCCACATCCTTGTATATCAATTTGTATACCAATGAAATGGTGGATAGGTAGCTGATAGAATTTTCTTACAATACTTTGGAGGAAAAAAATTAATATCAACTACCCTGAATCTTTTTTTTTTCTATGATAGTAGCTTCCCAGTGCTGGTAGAATAGAAACACCACAGATTCTTACTCTGATAATGCACAGAAACACATCCTATTAAGGCCTTTGGAGTCATTTCTGAGAACGGAATTAAAAATGTGACAGGTAGCCCATAACTTTCCAGAACTATCAATTAAATGGACTCTACGTGTTCAGTGACTCAGTTCGTCCTCAAATGTCAGTCAGTGCCCAGTGGTCTTAAGGCTCTGTAACCTAGTGGCCTGACATAATTAACGTACCTCTCTTACCCATCTACTTCCTGTCGGAGCATGGCTAGGGCACCGAGCAGAAGAGAGTTCAGCGAGTTAGAGGATTGCTTTTCATTAATTTTAATGCTTTTCCATTGTTACAGGTGCCGTGAATGTTAAATCTTTGCCCTGATCAGCAACTCATGCTGTTATGATTTAGTCATTTTTCACTTTTCCCCTCATGACGTGTAGAAATGGAAAGCTAGGACACCTAAGTGTATATCTTTTTCTGGCTTTAGAACCAGACCTTGGGGGTTGTTGTTTTACACTGTGTTATATTGTATCCAAAAAATGTCTGCTGAGAGAATCCTCGTAGCAATGTGTACATTGGGCTAATAGACTTGCGGCACTATTAATAGATTATGTTATCGGAAAAAAATGTGAAACAGTCCCACACCGACGTCCCTTTGTAAGACTAAGCAGTACACTCAGCAGGAGCTCTGTTTTTAAATGTCTTCATACATCTGTATCTTTTTAAGATGCAACAGTCTTCACAATGCTGTTGTTTCCCCCTGTACACATAAGCCATGTCTTCAGAAGTCTGATTAATTTGAACACAATCAAGGGCAGAAGAGATAGCTGTCGTTTAGTGAACCAAAGCAATCCACTGCCAACTGCAATGAACTCTGAAGCTGTCATCGAGTCAAGCTGTGAGAGAGACGACGGCGATTACAAGCAATAGTGTCCTTCAGTGGTTTCATAATTTCTCTTTGTTTGGTTACATTTCCAGATTTCCAATCGTTATCATAAGAACACTTTTGGAGAGAAATCTTTTCCCCAGGGGTTACTCTCAACAACTTAGTGTATTGCTTTCTTCCCCATCATTGATTCAAGGATAGAAGCTCATCAGGTAAGAAGCATTGTGATTACAAGTTGTATATACATTATTTAAAGGGGTGCAGCCAATCAAAACAGCGATCTAAGTGACCACTTTCCTCTTGATGCCTTTGCAACTCCTACTCAAAAAGCAAATTTCTGATTGATGGAATAGTTTTGAAGTTACTTCAAAAAGGCCATTCTTTTGGATGGGAGGACGATGTCAATATGAATGGTTCACATACCTGAACAGTAACTCTTTTATGACAAGTTTACAGAGAAGGACACCAAAAGAACAACAAACAGGGGAGTAAGGAAGCCGTCGGGAGACAGTGATAGAAGGCAAGGCAGGTAATTAAGGCCTGTCCTGGAAAGAAGATTCATGAATTTGATGCTCCCTACTTATTCCAGCCCTGGCTAAAGAAAGTCATCACTGTTGAATAATCTGTTACCCAAACACTCGCATTCAATAGACAATTCACTCATACCTTCCAACGGAAACATTTAGCTCTCTGTCAAAGAGACAAAGTCGCCATCTTACTTGACTTCAGACTTTGAATATCACTTGTAAGAAACAAAACACTAACCCTTTCTCACCTGCCTCAGTTAATCCCTCCACTGCATTTTGAGATTTCTCTTTTTCTTTTTTCTATTTTCTTAGATGGTATGCCTTTTGCTTAGTCTTCCATATGAGTATATGTCAACTCTTTAATGAAAGCTAATAATTATAGAATAACTCATTTTAGATAGAATTCTGGAAAATATATTTTCTTGAATTATGCAAGAGAGCTAGTGCTCCCCTTTCACTTCCTAAAATTAAACTTGGAAAACCTAGAACTTCCTAGGAGCTACCCCAGTTATCCTGCAAAATTGCCAAGAGCGGATGCCTTAAATTTAAAAGTGCATTACAAAAACCATTTTTTCCCTTCTCCTCAAAGGACATTCTGCAAGTGTCATACATACTTCTCATACATTAAGCCATGTAGTCAAGACAGGAAGCTGGATCTCCTGACTTACATACCATCAGTGGAAATGTGAAAAAAATATATTAAACCGCCATTCTGAACAATATGGAGAATGAATAGACTAATTGGATACCTAAAGCTTTTATTTGTGTCTTAGTTTTTGTAAGAGCCCAATTCAACAAATATACTGTGTTTTGAAATTACAAAAATGTAGGGATTACAAATATTAATGACAATATCTTCCTTTAAATAAATCCCTTCCCTTTAAAACACAGAGTGTAAAATCCTCCATTTTTTGGACCCTTCAAATACTTCAGCCAAAAAAAACAAAAGCAAAACGAAACAAAAAAACACCCAATCAATTATGCAGTCTCTGTTGCAGAGTTTGAGGGTTTTTAAAGTATTACAAAAACCAAGATGTAATACACTCACTATTAAGGCATTTAGCTTGGCAAGTGATTTATCTCTTTTTCTTTATCTGCATAGGGTTTTTATTTCACTGTGTGAGCAAATTTTCACTGACAAGTCATTTTTGGAGAACAGCCAGAAATGGGGGTGGGAGGGAGGGAGAAAGATCTCCTAAGATATCAAAGAACTGGAAAAAAACCTAACAGAGTGACATTTGTGGTTTCAAAAATAATACACCTTCTCCAGTTTCCTGTTCATTTACCAAAGTAAAGCTCTCTTGGTTTTCAGCTCTCATTATATAATGAGATGTACAGAAGAATTCTAACCAAAATAATTTTCTGTATGAAATGTATACAAAGAATTCTGACCAAAAACTTCGCTTCAGTGGTAAAAAAACATTATCTATTGTTGCCCTGTTCTTTCAGAGATTCTCCTGATGATACTACTGCTGTGTATGAAGAGAACCAAAAAGGATCTGCAGGTCAGAGTAGAAACTCGGAAGGGCTATCCACGTGTGAGTTACCATCATTATCCACTGGTGCTTGGACCACATCTTCTGAGTAATTTACACATAGTAGGCTCTCAAGGGATGCATTTCATTAAGTTGACTTCTTCTTGCAGTCTCTATGACTTATTTTTATGGCCACATACATCTGCTACTCGATTTAAGCTCTTCACGCAGCAGCTGTATAAACACCTCGCATGCAGCAACCACTTCTGGGCAAATACAACAAGACTGCTGCAGACAGGTAAACTGGGCCACAAATGTATCTACTCATTCGATTTGTAAATATTTACTCCGTGTTCATTGGTACTGAGCGCTGTGCTAGGTGCTACGGCAGTTTAAGGACAAATTAAGACAGAGCTGTGTCTTCAAGGAATCTAATTATAGACAAAGGATTAGAAGGTAGGATATAAAATGAAAACTGCGACAAGAAGCCAAAGGGAATTCAAAGGGAGAAGAGACGATTTCCTCCTCGGGGAATCTGGGAGGGCTCTAGGAGTAAGCAGCATTTCAGCCAGGACTGGAAGGATGAGAGGGGGAAGGGAATCCTTGGATATTAGCTGGTCGAGATGTGCTGAGTAAAGACACTGAAGGGAGAAAGCACAGAATCTGCTCAGAGAACAGAAGGAGCCCAGCATGGCCCACATGTGAAACGAGACAGGGGAAGTTCTCGGAGACAAGGCTCCACCCAGCGCCCTCAACACTGCCACCTATAGGTGGAAGGAGGGGCTCTATCGAACATCCTTAGGGAATTCTCGATCTGATTAACAGTACTGTCTATCCAGGAAAACGGAAACAAAGATGACGGAGCAATGGCTACTTATATTCCACTTTTCTTGAAAGTTTTAAAATATGCAGGTTGTCTTGAATAAGGTAAAAAAATTCGACAAGAGGGAGAGTCAAAAAAAGGCAAAGATATAAAATATTTAAGGGAAAAACATGATCCACTGAACCACATGTGCTGACATTGGCATTCAAGAAAGAGCTAAAGCTATATAAAAAGGCCCCAACCCCCTGTCTTCTATCTCTGGTACGTAAGAATGGGATATTGTTTTGTAGAACAAGACCCCAAGGTCCCCATTAGAACATGAAGATAGTTACAGCAGCGGGGTTTTCGCTATGGGATTGCATGCTTTTCTTGCAAATATTTAACTTATGCTTTTGTGAGTGACGGCACATGGTTCAAGGAAAACACTAGATCAAAGCTGATACTGGGGGGTAAATGCATTTTGTCCCAGACTACTGTTTTTAGAACATTTCCCGTTAAATGTGCCTATTACCACTACTCACTGTGACCAAGGAGACATTTTTTTTTTAATACTTAGTCTAGTGTGAAAGTGTATGCTGAAATAAAAGTATCCCAAATTATTGGAGTTTTTTGCTTATTGATTTAAGAAGATTAAAATTTGTTTTTCCTGTTAGTAAAAAGCTAAGTTGAATAGTTCTAGGACATAAATTACTTGACCAGTGGAGGCTAGTCTGCCCTAACTATTCTACTGAGAGAGCACAGTCAAGGGTAGCGATCACAGAGTTGTGAGCTGTCCCCAGCATACTTCCCTAGGTGGCTCACACTCCAGCCGGACAGCGTCCAAGCACCACATACCTGCATGGCCACACACCTGCTGGGCACCAACACAGGTAAAACCCATTTCAAGAAATGTGCTTTATATAAAACTTAATTTGCTGCAGAATTGCATTCCTTAATGGATATGTTTTTCAGTATTGCTATTAGTAGAGGCTGGGAAATGTTTTAAAACACACAATATTACTTCAGATCCTGTTCTTGTTGATGAAAATTCCAAGAAGCATAGTTACTTCTAGATGGCATATGTGATTATCCAGGGGAAAAATACAAACACAATCTTAATAGAGTGTCAGTAAGATTACAGCGTATCTCTTCTCAATGGCTAGGGAAGTGCACTGGCAAACAACTGGCCCCCCTTTGCCTGGGTTTCTTTCTCCCTTTCCGGGGCTGAAATACACTGAGTAGGAAATGGGACTCCATTGTTTCACTGCAACTTCTAATCAAATTTTTTTTATTTATTCATGTGGCATTAATAGTTGGATGTCATTCTGGATGGGACTGGACAGATTTGGAGTGGAAAGAACTTGAGAATGGACACATCCATCATCTAAAGGAGGTGGTCTAGACAGATCTGGAAGGTAGCTCCAGAAGGTGACATCGCAAGGTGGTATGCAACTGACATCAGAAGGAATCTCTTGGTAGGTAACAATGACAGGTAAGCCAGGTAGGGAGGTAGCTGGTGTTGGAGAGGTCCTTCAGTGGCTACCTCCATGGAAAGGTGGACTTCCAGAGGCAGGTGGATAGCAATAAAGGGAGGTTCTTTTAACAGGTAGCCGGGATCTAACCATGGACATGGAAGTTCAAGGGGCAAGACTCATGTATGAGTCGGGGTTCAACCAGAGAAAGAGAACCAGGGGGAGATATATATTAGGAGATGTATTGCAGGGAACTGGCTTGTGTGATTGTGGGTGTTGGCTAAGCGAGTCTGAAATCTTAGGGCAGGTCATCAGGAAGGGAAATTCCAGGCACAAGCCAAAGCTGCAGTACCTGGGGAGAATTTCTTCTTCAGAAAAGCTTCACTCTGCCCTTAAGGCCTCTCAACTGATTCAATCAGGCCCACTCAGATTATCTAGGGTAATCTCCCTTGTTTAAAGCAGATGATTATGGACTTTAATTACATCTACATAATGCCTTCACAGTAACGCCTAGATCAGCGTCTGGGTGAATAACTGGGGACTATAGCTTAGCCAGAACTAATCATCACGACTCATGTCTGGAGAACTAACAAGGCTTGGTGGGCTATCCCAGTCCTGGAGAAACAGCACAACAAAGGTAAATTAGGAAATAATGTAGGACTTTGACTAAGGCCATTAAGTGAAGGATGCATTTACTGGAGCTAGGAAATGAAGATGTTAACTTGGTAGAAGAAAGAACCAAAACCAGATATCAAAACCAAGGAGACCAGCAACAAACCACTACAAAGCTGCTGGACTTCATAAATTCCCTGCCTCTAGGAAAGTTTGGTCCCTGAGTCTTCGTCTGTAGGTGTGGTTTACAAAGTACAATCTGTGGGGACCAGGAGACCTTTAGAAGTGGGACAGTAGTTCTGAACAGGGGCGATCCTGTGTCACTTCTCCCCACAAGGGCCATTTGGAGATATTTTTGGTTGGCACAAATTGAGGGAGGTGGGTGCTATTGGCATTTAATAGACCAGGGATGCTGATGGAACTTTATACAGTGCACAGTATAGCCTCCACAGGGAAGAGTTATCCAGCCTCAAATGTCAAGGTTGAGAAACCCTAGAATGAAGTGATGAATATAGGTGGAATGTACTCAATATTCAGTGTAAATAAATTTGTAACTTTCACATTACTACTGACTATTTACAGAACTTATGCAGAAGAAGGAAGATAAAGAGAAAAGCAGCAGCAGCAGCTCTACGTTTTCTCTGGAGGCAGCACACGGCATAGCGGAAAGAGCGTGAACGTAGAGGGAGAATCCTAAGTTCAAAGCCAACCGTGACAAACACCTTTCATGTGCACTTTGAGTAATATGCTTAATCTGAATATACTTATCTATAAAATAAGAAAAATAGCTATCCCATAGGACTATTGAGAGGATTGGTGATGTTACCAGATGAATGTTAGTTACATTTACCCCAAGAAAACATCTGGGCAGCTATGACAACAATCCAGTCAAGACAGGATAAGACTGTAAATTAAGCAATGACACTACTAAGGCTTAGAAGGGAGCTGATTTCGGAAACATTTCTTAGAATCTACAAGATTTGTTGACCCAGTGGATGGGGAAGGAAGAAAGGAAAAGAGGATCCATCCAAGGGTGACTCCCATGGGTGGATGGTGTTACCATTAACAGAGATAGGAAATCCACAAACAGGACCCAGCTGATGAGGGAAGAGAATGAATTCAGTCTCAGATATGTAATGTCCTGGGTGCCTTCAGGACAGCTGGGTGGAGATCCAGGGGGAATATTAGTGGTTTACACGCCACTTGCACATGTGTTGTTCCATTTCAACTTTGATCCCATTTCATAGGCAAAACATTCGCTGACATAAATTGTACCAATGTTTTCTTAGGTCAGTCTCCCAAGGCCATAGAAATCAAAAACAAAAACAAACAAATGGGACCTAATCGAACTTACAAGCTTTTGCACAGCAAAGGAAACCAGAAACAAAACGAAAAGACAACCTACAGAATGGGAGAAAATATTTGCAAACATGCGACTGACAGGGGCTTCATTTCCAAAATATACAGACATCTCTTACAAGTCAACAACCAAAAAACAAACAACCCAAGTGAAAATGGGCAGAAGACCCAAATAGACATTTCTCCAAAGAAAAATTGCAAATGGCCAATAGGCACATGAAAAGGTGCTCAACATTGCTAATTATTAGAGAAAGGCAAATCAAATCTACAATGAGGTGTCACCTCACACCAATTAGAATGGCCATCATTAAAAACTCTACAAATAACAAATGCTGGAGAGGATGTGGAGAAAAGGGAACCCTCCTACACTGTTGGTGGGAATGTAAGTTGGTACAGACACTATGGAGAACAGTGTGAAGTTTCCTCAGAAACTAAAAACAGAATCACCGTGTGATCCAGCAATCCCACTCCTGGGCCTATATCCAGACAAAACTCTCATCCACCCCTATGTTCACAGCAGCACTATCCACAATAGCCAAGACGTGGAAACAACTTTACTGTCCATTGACAGATGAATGGATAAAGAAGATGTGGTACACGTATACGATGGAATACTACTCAGCCATAAAAAAGAATGAAATGATGCCATTTGCAGCAACATGGATGGACGTAGAGATTACCAAGCTCAGTGAAGTAAGTCAGAAAGAGAAAGACAAGTACCAGAAGATATCACTTATATGTGGAATCTAAAATGTGACACAAATGAATTTACCTACCAAACAGAAACAGAGTCACGGACATAGAGAACAGACTTGTGGTTGCCAAGGGGAAGAGGGTTGAAGGAAGGATGGAGTGCAAGGTTGGGGTCAGCAGATGTGAGCTTTTATATATAAAACGGATAAACAACAAGGTCCTACTGGAGAGCGCAGGGAACTATATTCAGTAATCTTTGAGACACCATAATGGAAAGAATATAAAAAAAAAAGAATGTATATATATATGTATAACTGAATCACTTTGCCATACAGCAGCAATTAACACAACACTGTAGGTCAACTATACTTCAATAAAATAAATTATGATAAACTTTGATCTCATAACAACCTGGTGAGAGGCAGGCTTTATAACCCGTATTCCTTAGATGAGGAAACTGTGGCTCAGAGAGGCTGTAAGTGAATCACTCAAGAGCACAAAGACCATACAGGGTGGACGTCTGCCTTGACTCCAAATCTCAATAATAGGATTTTAAAGGGAAAATGCCCGGCGTGGCAAGTGGCAAATGAGGGGAGGGAAAAGGGTTTGCTTTTGGCGGTTGGTTTGTGCAGGGTTTCATCTGCTGTTGGGAAAAGGTGGAGCTTTCAGGAGGGCTCTGAGGATGGGGCAGCTCTGACAAGTCAGGACACACAGTGTGGATCGCTGAGGTCCCTGTGAGTGGAATTTTTTATAGATCGTTAACCACACGAACTAAGGGGCTGAGAGAAACTTGAAACAAAAATATTAACAGGCACTGCCAATTCGAAAAAAACATTTGCAATGAAGATAAGTCATCTGTGAAATGATAATGCAAATCAATGGAAAGATATGAATGAACAAATTTTGATTTACTCCTAACTCTTTAGGAACACATTTACTGAGACACATTTTAATCTCGCAACATTGATGTTATTTCCTTCCAATAGCAGCTTTACACATGCTGTTCTGAGGAAGAGCCCTGAAAAGGCTGGGTTTTCAGAGGTTTGTTTTTCACAGTTGTCATGCTTCTCAAGACTTAATTTTGGCCGTGAGACACATATTCACAAGTGCACTAAAGAGACAAAGTTGGTTTTCAATTTAGATGTTCTAAATCTGAATTTCTGAAATTTTCATTTAAGCATTCCCCACTGTCTCTCTAGTTCTGAGGAGAAAAGCAGCCTTTGGTGTCTCAGGTGTGTGGTCAGAGAGGTCCTTCACTTTTCCAGTTGACTGCATTTTGGGGAGTCAGAGAAGTAATTTTCATTTTACTGGTATATCATTCATTTCCTCTATGCTTTCATATTACTGCCATAGTGTACTTTACATTCCTTTAACATTATTTTAATCCCATCCCTTTAATCCCATCCCTGGTTGTGCCTCTTTAATGTCTAACCTTCAACAGATATGTTTTCTTCTTTCTCTTTTCTTGCTTTCCCTAATCAGGCTCTCTAGGGGTTTTTCTATTTTATGGGTCTTTTCAAGATTTAATTATATTTTTTATTCTTTTTGTTTCATTTCTCCAGCCCCAGTTTTTATCTTTATCAAAATTCTTTTAGGTTGTTTTTTCTTTGTACTTTGGTTCTTTCTAAATTTTTGTACTTTGCCTCTTTTTTAAATTCCTCCTCCCACTCTTCCTTCTTCTGTCCCTTTCTTTCTGCAGTCATTCCTGCATGCCTCTTTCTTTCCCTTCCTTTTTTCTTTTCTTTTCTTTCCTTTATTTTCGTTTCATTTTCTTTTCTTTTCTTCTTTTCCTCTGATTATAGATGTTACTAGGTCTCAAATGTTTCATATGGGAATAGGGCCAAGACTTTTTTGGGGGGTGGGGCATCTTTTATAAATTGTCTTATAGTTCTAGTTATGACCAGAGAAAACTGCCTGTAAAATCTCAACTTTAAAAAATGTGTTAAAGGGCTTCCCTGGTGGCGCAGTGGTTGGGAGTCCGCCTGCCGATGCAGGGGACACGGGTTCGTGCCCCGGTCCGGGAAGATCCCACGTGCCGTGGAGCGGCTGGGCCCGTGAGCCATGGCCGCTGAGCCTGCGCGTCCGGAGCCTGTGCTCCACAACGGGAGAGGCCACAACAGTGAGAGGCCCGCGTACCACAAAAAAAAAAAAAAAAAAAAAAAGTGTTAAGGCTTTTTTTGTTGTTTGTATTTTTTTCTCAAAATACAAACTTCTGTAATTGCACTTTTGTAATTGTTATATATACACATACACACTAAAATGTATATTTAGAAGTCTGTGTATATCTATTTCCTATTTCTCTCTTATACTGATTCCCTTTTCCTTTTTTGGAACACTGGCACCTTATCTTCTGGATGTCAGTTCCTATTCTCTTGTCTTTCTCCTCATGTTTTCACGTGTGTATGTTGGGTCTGGGTTTAAGATAAAAGCACTTTTCTTTAGGTCCTGCTAATTTAGATCTCAAGGCTGCCTTTCCTGTCTTCAATCGACCTACTGGATTTTTAAATCACGAAATTCACGTGTGTTTTATGTTTTGCGTTGTCATCAGTTTGTTTTCTTGTTTTCGGTACCGCGCTTGATTCACAATTACCCGTATTATTCCTCAGTTGCTCAAGTTGTAACCTATCTTCTCCAAGAGCTCTGTTGTCCTGGATGCTTTGTGGTGGTTGCCTGTTTTCTCTGGCTGCACATACCTCACCCCCTCTAACATACAGGAGTACGTGACTATTTGCTAATTTGGCAGCCCAGTGAAGTTTAGCTCGATAGTGGCTGTCCTTCAAGAGATGGAAGGTGGGACATTTCCTACCACGGTGGCTTGGAGTGGCCTCTGTTCCCACATGGCTGTGTTCCTATCTCCTTGCCTGGTGAGTGTGCTGTGGGCCCCTCCTTGGTTTGCTGGGATCAGGAAGACAATTTAATGTAATTTGTCTACATTCACTCTGCTCATGTGGTGAGTCCCCCAGGCTGTGATCCATGCTCAGGGAACGCTGACAGTGGTATCCAGCCTCTCACCTGACCTCTGTGGAAGAAGACGCCAGCTCAGAGCCCCAAACCTTAATGATACCCACATGTCCACAAGCCCAGCATCTGCTGGACATAGGAAGGAGAGAAGCTGGCACTGAGAACTGAGAGAAGGTGAAACGTTACTACCTCCCAGAATCTGCTCTGCATGATGCTTTTGAACACACACAAAAGTCATCTCACAAGAAGAACTTTGGTTTGCGTTGATCTCTCTAAATATAAATTACCAGCACAACCAAGTTTTACCATATAAGTCCTGAAGTAGCATTGGGCAGATATAAATTATGACTTAAATATTTTTCCTAGAGTTAAAAGCAGCAAATAAAAAATTATAAAATAATACTTTATTCATGTTAGTTTTCTCATTCCTAGAACAATGACCCGAGAGTCTCTATAAATATCCCAGGGTATTGGAAAAAAAGGTTAGTGTTTTACAGTTCTACAGTTTTTATGGTATCTCAAAGCTTAATAAGAGCCACCAGCTCTACGAAGAAATTTTTAGGACACTTTAATTTAGCCAAATTGGTTGGTCTGATTTGTGTCATTTCAACTTAGGTCTCTTAGTTCCTAATGGCTAGAATAAATAGGAACAAAGAAACAAACAAACAAACAAAATGTTTACTCCAGCAAAAAGTACATAAAAAATATTTTTTAAGGGAAGAGAAATCAACCGTCATCCAAAGGCAATATCTGTCTTCAACATTAAACTTTCGCATGTAACCACCCTCAATCTAGTTTTCTGAAGATCTACAAGAAATTCACAGTCCAGATATTCAGGACAATAAAATAAAATCCACGCTATTCCGCAGGCCTACTTAACGCGTAACTCATTTTCTTGACGTTGAAAGTACTTTCATAATTCTTGAATAAGTTTATTCCAAAAGAACTTCTTGGCCAAAATGTTGGAACCAGTGTATCTAGAAAGATAGAACCTTAATTATCACTTCTGTGGGGCATAACTGAGAAAAACTATATGATGAATTTTTCAGTGCTGAGACAGGTATATAAACCAAAGGTAAGGGTAAATGTGTGTGAAATATTCCCAAGATACATAAATAAGAATAATTAGAAGCAAAGGTATTCAACTCTTTGGGCAGAAAAATAGCCTGCCAAGCGATTCTTTCCATTCTGAAGGCTGTTATCTTAAAATATTCTGTACTGCATATTCATAGAGTTATAGGAAGGACATTTAGTTTGGCAACAATAGCTTGAGTCAAAATAATTCCACCTACTCCAAATTCCTTGCTGCTGGCTGCATATCCCCGTATGGTGCTTCCGCCAGCCTCCCCAAATCCAGTCATCCAAATTTGGACACATTTTTGCTATCCTCTCTTTCCTCATAACTCATCCTTCCTCTAGCAGTCTCTCTAGTGATATTTCTATCCGGTCACTCAAGCTAGGAAAGTTGGAGATGCACCTCATCTTCCCGAGTTCCTTCATTCCAACCATACAGGACTGCTTGCCTGTCTCTGAATATCCTCAGTTCCTAGATTTGCAGCACATACCCTGGGTTGGTATCCTTGAATTCCCTAATCAGGATCAATAATTCTGCCCCCCACTGCTTCACAGATCCTTAACTACGTATTACATCACCTTATTTCTGTCTATGTACATATCTGTCTTATGGGTTCATAAGCTGTCGTGTCCAGGGTTTCCTCTGAATCATCTTATGATTGTCGAGGTCTAAGAGCCGGGTCTTCCATGAGTAACATAATAATCCACAAAAATGTGTGTTGACTCTAAACCTCTTATAATGGCACAAACATAGTGGGGGTTTTTTCCTCCTGAAATGCAGAATATTTGAATGAGAAGGCTAATTGTTCTGGATTTTTAAAATAGAGGGGATTCATTATTATTCAAATAATAATATTATTCATTATTCCCAAAGTGCCAGATGTGCCAGAAACCTGCTGTGTTGTTGTTGTGGGTTTTTTTTTTTGCAGTAGTCTTGTACAGCTGTCACTGTTATCCCCACTTCATAGTTGCAGATACTGAGGTTCAGAGGTTAACTTGCCAAAGGTCAAATAACTAGTAAGTAAAGAAAGTGATTTTGAACTCACTTAAATTTGATGCTAAAGAGCATTGCCTTTCTACCACACTCCACAATCACGGATCCTGTGTTTGTCTCCTCGTGTATGAATTCTCCTATGTTTTTCTCTCCCTGGGGGTGGTGGTTAGGAGTCCCTGTGATTCACTGAACCTTTTCGTAATCCCCCTTTGTATTAGTTTCCTACTGCTGCTGTAACAAATTACCACTACTCTAGCGGCTAAAAACAACACAAATTTGTTCTCTTACAGGTCTAAAGGTCAGAAGTCCAAATTGAGCTCTAGGGCGCTAAAATCAAGGTGTCAGAAAGGCTGATTCCTTCTGGAGGCTCAGGGGATATTCTGTTCCTGCCTCTTCCGGTTCCTGGAGGCTTCCTGCATCACTGCGGTCACTGCCTCTGTCATCACGCTCCCTTCCTGCCTTCGACTTTCTTGTTTCCCTCTTGTAAGAACGCTTGTGATTACATTGTTGCCATCCAGATAATTCAGGATAATCTCCTCATCTCTAGATTCTTAACTGAACCACGTCTGCCAAGGTCCTTTCGCCATATAAGGTAACATTTACAGATTCCAGGGAATTAGAGTATGGACATCTTTGGGGGTCATTTTTCATTCTACCACAGCTTTATAATTGAAATAGGTATTAATAAAATAAGATCTTTCTTCAGTGTAGCAGCACAGGAAGCTAACTGGTCAACCATGGGGTTGAACCAGGAGTTTCCAACTCTGTAAGGCGCACAGTGTAACACAAAATTGAACTAACTGGCCACAAACAGAGACACTTGTTTAAACAGACACCTGAACCCTGGATAATTGTGAAATGTGAACCCAAGTACTACGGACTGTACAAAATTCAAAACCAACTTGATGCTACTCATGGCATATAAGGGGTCCAAAAAAGCCCCATACCCATTATGCTTTAGAAAATAAAATGTAGTTACTTAACCCACCTTGCTGTGTAGTGGTGCTTTTTGAATTTAAATAGATGTCCTGTGGTCAAAATTCCCCACATAAAAGCTCACCTTTCCTGTAAGTACATGTATTGTGTTTCTAACTTTGTCTCCGAGCCACATCTGAACGGTAAAATCGTGCTTTAACTCCTTTCCTTGTTAGCTTCTTCAAGTGAACTAATCATCGGAGCCACTCCTGTCACAGACTGGCAGTTAGAAGACTCAAATGTCAAGATGTTTTTATCAGTCACATCAACAGTAACTTTCAGACTGAATAATTCTCTGCTTTATGTCAAATCTTTGGTGTGGATTATTTTTCCCTCCGTAAAACAGAAATGGCTCACATGGTCATGCAAACTCCCTTGTCAGTGTTCACCTCTCTCATCTAGAATACCCTTCACCTGTTCGTGAAAAGATGACGGGACATATTATCCTGTTGCTGATGAATGAGCAGCAGCCTTGAGCAGCAAATATCCACCCTTGTGTGAAGACAGCAGGCAACTGTAATAGAAATCCATTTTGCGGTTTGTGGAAAAAGACGTGTTTTCGAGCCCATCTACGTGTGTTTTCAAATTTCAGACCAATACACATTCACTTCCTTCCTAGCTGTTCACTTGCTTCCTGGCATGTATCCCATTTCCACATGCAATTTCTTTACGAATTGAGGGGAGAAAGTAGGCAGGCATCTAGCTGTTTAGGAAAATGAGTTTATATATTTTGAATATGTGCCTTGCTGTGGAAGCAGGATAAAATGCATAGGTAGACATCTCAGAACACCAGCGGGGCATTATTGTTAAAGATAGATTGTAAAGAGTAATATTCTGCTCCATGCCTGCCAATCTGAGTTTCTATTACTTTTTTTTCTTTTTATTATTTAAATACAGCTCTGCTCCATAATCAGTAATATAATGACCTATCTAAAATGCCATATGTCATCAAGCTATTGGGCAGCGCAAACTTATTTAAGACCCATTATTTAGTGACAGCAGTTTATACTTGAACGAATAAACTTCATTATCTAGATGCTCAATTCCATGTGAATGAAGAGACAGAGCCCATTGATTTTGCTAGGGTCCTTCGCGGCCATGTAGGCGGCAGTCCATCAGCTTACAATTTCAGTGGCCTGCTGCTGTCTAGAAAAAAAAAATCATTATCTGGAAACCTCTCAAACCAACAGAAATGTAATCAATTTTTTATCTGTGGTTAGGCACTAGAAGTCAGTGGTGGATTTTCTGTCCGCAATGCTCTCATCCTCTTGTTAAAATATTTAGGGAGCTCCCATGGGAAATAACTATAGCTAGACGGCACCTGTTCACATTAGGAAGTGAAAAATCGGCTCTTCGTATCCTGTTACCCACAAGCGCATCCTCGACTCATAGAACCCCTTCCCCTGGGGGATTATGGGATACAGCTCCCCTCTCGTTCCTGAACACCATCCCCCTGCATTACTCAAACCATAGGGACCTACGACTTCAATCGCAAATATTATTTGAATTTAACATACAATTTTACGTCGCACATCTTTTTAAACTCCTATTCCGGTGGAGGCCATGCTAATTTGACATCAAGCTGTATTCCCAGTCGTGTTCTCTGGATGATTAGGAAAGAAGACGATTCTATATTGGAAAATACGATAGGAGTGCTCCCCGGACTGAGCACGTTTTAGGTAAGGAAATGTTACATTTGAGAAATTATTTCTTTTTCATTTTGTTTACTCAGTCATCCCCATTTATTGAGGACATGCTATTGTTTAAAACAGTCCAAGTGAAAAAAGAATTAAAAAAATAAAATAAAATAAAATATTCCAAGTGGTGTGAAGACGAAAGAGTGATCTTCTCCCATGAGGAGGACTACAGTTTATCTCGAAAGAGGGGAGAGACACCCTACAGATATAAGGCAGGGCAGAAAATCATAAATTGTCAGTAAGGAACTATCGGTTACCTGAGATGGGATAACTTCAGAGAAAGGAAGTGGATCAGAGAAGCCTTCGTAAAAGAGGGGCGTTTGTGGTGAAACAAGTAACCGTGGAATAATTATTGACTGCGTCCCTACACTGTGTGTACGGCAGTGGTGGAGAAGAGAGTCCAGCAGGGGAGAAAGAACTTACATAAGACGTTACACTAAAGCTACGGTGTCTGTGAGGGAACACAGAGTTTGATGAGCACACAGAACCAGAGGCCCTAATGTAAGGATTCTCTCCGTATGTGGTATTTACGTTGGGTGTGGACAGAACCAGAGGTGGAAGAGGTTGGTAATGGAGGACGGGAGGAAAGGATGGGCAGAACGAAGGTCCAGTTGGTCCCAAGACGCATGGACAGGAACGACTGCCATGATCATCGGAAACCTGGCTCCCTGGGGCTTAGCTGAATCACGGGCGTCATGACCAGACACAAGAATGTTCGGACGTGGAAAGCTGGGCTGAACGGGGAAAGTCAGCTCCTCATTACTGGTTACCAGCTACAGGCCAGGCCTTATATCAGGTTCTTGACATGCATTACCTCATTTAATCTACAATGGTTTTACTTTACAGATGAGGGAAATAAGGATTTAAAACGTTGAATGATTTCCCTAAAATTATACTGCAGGTATGTAATGGTTCCACTGGAAAAATTAGAAGTATCTGATTATAGAGTGGGTTATGGGAAGGAAGCTGAATCTGGATGGAGTCAGAAAAAAGAGATGTAAAGAGATTAGGGCTATTTTTTCCAAAGATGAAGAGCTGGATAGGTATAGAGTCAGGATTAGAAACTTTACCCAGATAATTTTACCTCGCCGTTAATGTCATCAGTGAAAACTGGAGAAAGGAAACCAGATGTGAAAGGATTTTAAAATGGAAACTTCTGACTCCCTATTGCTTGAGAATTAAGCACCAATTCCATCCATCTCCATAGCAGAGCTTCCCCGAGGGTCTGCTTTGAATGGATTACATATGCACAACGAGATATTTATCCTCTCAGCCGTCAGAGTGGAGGGAACTGCATGGCTATTCTCCACACACACACACACACACACACACACACGCACGCACACACACGCGCACACACACACACACACATGAAAAGTGTTTCTTTGTTTGCAAGGATCAATTGAACCTGAGAACACAGAACCTCTGAGGGAACCTCAGACCCAGAGCCAGTCTGGGGATCGGTGCGGGGGGCGGGGAATTTTCCCTGAGGACGTGGCCTTTCAGTTGTCCTTTGAATGAAGGCGGGGTGGGGGGGGGGGCTGGGGGCCACGGGGAGGGCTACAGAGGAGCCTCCTAGGCAGGGGACGGTGAGTTGAGTAAAATCTGTGCCAAGAGGCTTCCACTGCGGGGAGGGAAGGTAGCCAGTGTGCTCTGCCCTTCAAGGGGACAGTACAGTGGTGCTGAGTGGAGGTTAGAGGGGGCGAGGTTGGGAGCGGAAGCTTTGTGTGAAGGAGGAAAGGATTCAGGTCTTTACCTTAAGGTCAAGGGAAAGCCACTGAGTCCATGATGGTTTTTGTGGGGTGGGAGAACAGGGGTTGATACGATCAGACTTTGGTCCACGGATAACTGTGGAGAAAGTGGTAGCACAGGGAGGACTTGCAGCCGGCTACTGAAGGCCCAGGTCCAGGCTATGTCTGGCAGCAGAGCTGGAAGCATCTACTTTGGAAGATCCGTAAGAGGCTGGCTGGGGGAGTCTGGGAGCACAAGCGAAGGACAAAATTCCAGCCGATTTTTGGATTAAAGTCGGGGTTGGGGAGCGGTGAGAAAAACCTTCCCAGAAGCATTGTCACCAGCTCCCCTGATATAGCCTGCCATCCATTTTTGACTTTTCTCACCCCGAAGTGCAGTAAAAGTGGTCTTAATTTGTTGCAACCACAGCCAACACTCTCCGTGTCTCTACCTCTCCTGTATCTGTTTCAACCCCCCTGGAACTGCCTTTCCCGCTGTATCTGCATTTACAACGTTATTCTGCAAGTCCCAGATCAAGTGTCACTTCTTCCACGAAATCTTACCTAATTTGAAGCAATTTCCCCCTTCCTCTGTTCATATGTCTACCTCAACTTTAATGAGTTTGGGACACTGGTCTATGAAATTTCTTCTGAAGTTAGCAAAGTCTAATCAACAATGTTGGGCTGAATTACTTAATCCAGGACTGATCGGTTGTGTCGTCTGAGGTAAAAGCTGTCAAACATTACTTTAAGGTCATTATTTGGGGTAAATGGTAGTGTCTTAGGAAGGAGAGGGAGGCATGTGGGCAGAAACCTAAGAGGACACCTTTGCCCTTAGTCTAAACCTCAATTTCCAATATAAAGAAATACGTGAGGAAGGAAGAGAAGCGGGATGAATTTTTGGTTGAATTAGCATCGCTTGCTTTGTAATTTTTTTGATGTTTGTGGTAAATGTGACGGAGGGAGTTGGATTCTGACTGGCAGGGACTGTCTTATAGACAGTTTGGTCTAGTAAATTAGCATGGATTACACACCTGGTGTTGTTCAACAGTTACAATCTGGGGCCAGATCATACAGTCACTGGTTTTGGTGATGGAAACTTGACAGTTTGGAATTCTTCCTAACACATATCCGTAATGATGAAATAAGGACGTATCACTCTTAATTCCTTGTATGCCAGTGTTATCAAAGAACGTCTATTCTAATGATATGCTCATCCAAACGGTTGAAATGTAACACCGTCCACTGTTAGATGAGAAAAGTAAAAGTAAACCCCCCGAAAATGGAGTAAACTGCCAGAAGGAATTAAAGTCATTTCTTTGACGTTGCTGTGTATTAAGCACACTTGCCTCTGTTAAGGATAAACTGAAGCAGATTACATTTTTAAGAGTTTATTTGAGCGCAAATAGATTCGAATAACACGGTGCCATGTGGTAAGTGGTTAGGAGGGCTCCACCCACAGGAAATGGGGCAAGACTCTTACAGAGAAGATGTGAAAGTAAAGCAAGGAAGTTACTCGATTGGCTGTAGCTTAAGCATTTGCCCTGTTTGGAAAAGATGAGGGGCTCCTCGTGATGAGCTGTCCTTAGGGTTTGAATTCTTAACCTTGAGGCATCTCAGGCTGAGGTCTGGGTTTGCTTATTAGGCTGCTGAGGTATTAGAGCCACCTCTGTCTAATGACTTCCTCATTTAATTAATTTAACACCATAGGATTCTGCAATCCAGCCCCTAATTCTGCAGAAAAGCCTAATTCAAAAAGATACGTGCACCTCAATGTTCATTGCAGCACCATTTACAACAGCCAAGACGTGGAAGCAACCTAAGTGTCCATCGACAGATGAACGGATAAAGAAGATGTGGTACATATACACAAGGGAATATTACTCAGCCTTAAAAAGAATGAAATAATGCCATTTGCAGCAACATAGATGGACCTAGAGGTTATCAATCTAAGTGAAGATTGACAAAGACAAATATCATATGATATCACTTATATGTGGAATCCAAAAAGTGATACAAATGAACTTACGTACAAAACAGATATAGACTCACAGACATAGAAAACAAACTTATGGTTACCACAGGGGAAGAGGGGAGGGATAAATTAGAAACTTGGGATTAAAACATACACATTACTATATATCAATAGATAACCAACAAAAACCTACTATATGGCACAGAGAACTATACCCAATATCTTGTAATAATCTGTAATGGAAGAGAATGTAAAAAAAGATACATCCACATATAACTGTACACCTGAAACTAACCCAACATTGTAAACCGACTATATTTCAAAAAATTAAAAAAAATAACACCTCCATGCTCCCTGCATAAAATGGAATTTGAAGCTCATAAATTATGCTTCTGTATCCTGGGGAGCTTGGTGTTTTCTAAAAACAGAACCGTTGAGAGTTCAAATGATAAAAACGGATAGCTAAAACGCTTGACTACTCACAAAGGTAGAAACAGATGATTAAATGTGAAAGATGAAAAAAAATCAACAAAATGTCAGTGCTTTACTGACAATGCAGAGAGCCTGGGGGGAAAATACATCAAGACGGAGTCTCAAAAAAATAGCCACAGAGTTAAAGTCGTTTCATGGTTTTAATCATGGAAAAGTTGAAATGTACTTTCAAACTCAAATCTAGTTATGCAAAAAGAAACCGTTCCAACTTCTCATCTCAAGACCTCATTTTTTCCCTCCTCTCAGATTTTATTTCTTGGCTCTGAAAACTATGATCACGATAAGAAGTATTCTGTTACAGAGAGGCTTCTGCAGATACAACAGGCTTTATGGGCTAGAGGGGATTCCCGTGAGCGCAAAGTTATGGCAAAATCTTTATAGCCTGTGAGGTTACACAATTCTTTCCGTAACGTCCTAGCTGCAGACGTTTATATAACTTGTCCAGCTCCAGCTTCGTCCCAGAGTTCATCTGGAAGGAACACAATGGCCATAATAGTACCCATTATAGCCGCTATTCTTCTCAATTGGAAAGGCACAGTGAAATCGTGGGGATAAAGCTGCGCCTTGATTGGCTGTTAAATTGCGATCAATGAAAAGTGTTTGTGCTATAATTTTACAACCAAGCAAGAACCAGCCATCCTAGTGGCAAGTCAGCATGTACATACCATCAAAACTAAAGTGTCTCACCTGGATAACTGAACTGAATTTTCTGGAAGACAACAGGGTACAATCGAAGGTACATTAAAAAAAAAAAAACAAAAAAAAACCTGGGCATTTTTCTGCCTCCTGGTTAAAAAGAAGTAACATACGAACAAGGACAACATCCAAAGAAGGGTGACTTGTCTCTAAACTACAGCTGAGTTGCATCAAATTATAAAGGAAAACCCACATTCCTCTTTCCTTTCAATCTAACGGTAGGTGAAAATGACGAAGGGCCAGAGAGTAAGTATTTTAGGCTTTATGGACCTTATGTGGTTGCTGTTGTTTTTACAGCCTTTTAAAAATGTAAAAACCAGGCGTACAAAAACAGGCCATGGGCTGGCCTCCTGGCTTCAGTCTGCAGACCCTGATTTATACGAGTGCTTACAGTTGTGAATTTTAATAAAAGTCTCTCCGTGCTCCTGTACACCACCTTTCCCCGTCCACCTGGAGCTGGGATCTGAAGGGATCACTAGTGTTTAGACCAACACTTGAGCACAGTAGCCAGAGCTATGTGTGCGAAGCGTGGCTGGAAAATTAACAGAGGCAAGAGAGCTTTTCCTTTTGTGCACATCTGCAGACTTTCTTGGCTTTGCAGCATCTGTCTCTGTTTATCTCTGTCTCTCAGTCTCGTAAAGGGTCTTAGACAAAACAGACACAAAAAAGGATCTCTTCCCAAAAGCTCACAGAAAAGCTGAAGGCACTCCCTTCCAGACACACACACACACACACACACACACACACACACACACACACACACTCTCACTACCTGATCACTCCTCATGACTGCGTGCCAAGCCAGCCCGTCTACTATGACAATTACCTTCTTGTCCAAAAAGGCATTATCGGAAGCTGTGCTTCATTGCAACCTTGAAATATTTCCTCTACCCTCTGAGCTGCCTCCCAACCCACCATCACAAAATTACTTGGATGCCTTGCTGTTATTTTCCCTTTGGTGGCAGTTAACACTGCAAGAGGCATCTCTGCAAAGAATTTGCCACATTCTGGAAATGACATCTTGCTTTTAACATTCAAGGAACACACTTACGTTCTACTCATGATGATAAGAGCGTTCATAGGTAACGTTTATTGAGTACCTACTATATGCGAGGCTCTGTTCTAAGCGCTTGATAGATATGACTCCTTTAATCCTCACGGCAGCCCTAAGAGGTTAGCACCCCTAAGGTGCTACTACTGTTTCTTTTTGACAAAAAAAAAAAAAAAAAAAAGAAAATGAAGGACCACAGTTACCTGAATTGTTCCCTCTGTGCCATATTATAGGTAACTCACTCTAAGTTCAAAGAAATGTCTTATTTCCCCCAAGTCCAAGCTATACTATGGTTGGGCTGGTGTTTTTGTATGATTGCTTCCGAAATGGTTTAGGCCATAAATTATTCAACTAGGGATCATGGTACAGGGTACATGGAATATACAGATATCCTGGGTACATCACTATACGGTCCTACAAACAGGCAGTTCCCATCGGAATCTAGTCCATACAGGTATTATTGCTGGTTTTAATAACTTAGTTGCCAACAATGAAAAATACGTGTATCTCACAGGACAATCTTAATCTCTGGCTCTTCTGGAAGTGTCAGATCTGGCAATCCCGTGCTTGCATCCTAGCAGAGCAATATTTGTCTCCGTCAACGGCCTTTATCCTGGGCAAGTGCGTTCCAGTTTGCCCGTCTCCACAGACCACTCCACTCAGTGGCCTTATCTGCCAGCTCCTGAGGGCTTTTGAATTTCCAAACTCCTAACAGACTTCTGATTCGTTCACCCAAATAGAGTGCATCGAGTTGTGATTCTTCTGGAAAATCTATAGACCTAGTCAAAGCATGCCGTGTTAGAGACTTATATCCTAGTAGTAAAATTTAATAACCTCCCCAAGCTTTTCTTTGTACTCATCCGTTATCATCCCAGGCATTTACCAGCTAAGGAAGCATTTGCAGTGACATAATGCGCTAAACTCCTTCCGTTCCTCTGCCGCTTCGAATAGCTGTGTCAGCTTTTTCACTGCTCACACGACCTAAGTAATATGTGTCTGTGGGTATTTTCTGGTATAGTTCATGGAAGTTTATAAAAATAATTGTCAGAAATGATCATGCTTTGATTAAATAAATATGCTATTGAGGAGTCAGGTACACACTTTAAATATGGCATGAATAATTTGTGAGCGTATCTGTCAACCTACTTCAATCGTTTAAACTGTAGATACATTCGTGGAAGGACCATCCTATTTTGCAAACTTGACAGCAATAGCTGTTTCCTGAATGTATTCAACACTAGTTTCTATATTGTTTTATGCCAATCACATTTACTGCAAACTGCTCATTACTTTATTGCTGAAAATGGCAACATGTACTTATTTAGCTTTTTATTTTAGAATCAGCAGGCTATCACTTGCTTTATTAATCAGATCCAACCTTGAGGATTATAGCCAGTGGTTTCAAGTTTATCTAATTGCTGCTGCTCTAAAACTGAGAAATCAGTAATGCAGTTATACGGTCTCCCTTGAGGAATTATTGTTCCTAAGGATGTTACATTAGCTGCTAGGAAAAGAGAGGCTTCCAACATTTTATATATATATATATATATATATATATATATATATATATATATATATATATAGTATATAGTGTATATATATATAATATATATATATTTTTCTATTGAAAATAGTGCCTAACTGGCTTTCTAAATCCTGTTTTAGGGGTTACCCTGTAAAAAGAAAAAGCTGAGCTTTCTGCATCCTATCTTTTTGTGATTCTTACAATTTAGAAAGGTTTTCTTTTCTTGTATTTCCAGGGAGCTCCCCAGCAGGCACTGTTACATTTGCTATAATATTAAAATTACATTTGTTAACTCACACAGCATAGTTTTTATTAGCCCAACAGAAAAGTCAATATTTCTAATTGGTTGCCCCTGGATTTATGCTAGTTTTGATGTATAATAACAGCCCAACAATACAGCAGAATATATACAAACCCAGATCTATAAAGAAGGGAAAAGAAAGTCAAAATAATAACAACAAAAATGACTTGGGAACCAGAATGTGAAGCAGTGTGAAACAACAGAGTTTTATCAGCCTGAACTGACTCTGGGAAAGGACTGCACCTCAAAACATTTAGAATTCAGAAGAGCAGGTGGGCGTTTGTGTCTTCTTTCCCTGTGCAACTCACAAGGGTCTTTTCCCAGACACTGTGACACCATCCCATGACACTATCCAGTCCTGGGGGAAGTCAAACAAGCCGGGTTCCGACTCAGCTTCAGCTCGGATAGGACTCACCTTGCTCCTCTTTGCTGTGTCTCAGTTTCCTCGTTTATAAAATGGGGGGTTGATTAAGACTTTGCTCTCATACTATCCGCTCCTGAGTTCTAGAATTCTGATTCCTAAGAGCAAAAAAACAAAACTCTGTACAGACTCCCATTTTCATATATGCTTTAACATATTCTTTTCAAGAGAGGAAAGAAAATGGAAAAGAAAGAGAATAAATAGCAGTAACAGAGAACAGTGAGAGTTACTGAAAAATGGAGCTTCTATTCTATTTCCCTTACTTTCTTTGTGAACCATAAAAGTCACCTAGAGGAAATACAGAGAGAACACTGGTTCTAAATTTATCCCCAAAGTCACAAAACATAGATACGTTTATTGCCTCGTAGCTCTGCCTCTTATCAACATATTATCAAGGCTACCCTATGGTTATGCCCGAGAGAAGCTCCCATGTTAGCAAGTAATACACGGCAATAGCAGAGCGTTCACCTGCATCCTCAGTCTTACTAGTGAGACTTCATTAAAAATAAGTGGTCACTGCAAAGCCTACAGCCACGAGTTGAAAACACATATCCAGACACTGCAGATACAGTGTGTCTTCTTTCTTTCTCGTTCCCAGTTTCTTCTACAGATTTTACTTGCGAACACCTAGGCAAATAAACACAAGGTTGCAACTTGTTATATATACGATGATGGGGGAAACACGGTGGTGAGTGCCGGGGTTAAACCTATACATACAGATGTGAATATGTTTTGCTCAAGGACCAAATTCGTCACACCAGTAGAGTCTAACATACTGAGTCAGAAATCACCAACAACGGGAGGAGAAGGAAAGGAAGGAAGGGGAGGTGGGTGGGCTTGGAGTAAAGGGCAGGGAGATGCTGGCCTCAGCAGCCGGGTCTGGAGAACAGGACTCCTCTGTTCTCCTGGGGTGTCCTTTTGTCCCCAGGCACTCAGCCCTTTTGTCTTTCCTGCAGTTCAACACTGTGAAAGGAACGTTGTGGTGACAATGGGGTCACCTCAGCAGCCAGTAAGCTCCACAGAATTCTTTTAGGATTGGGAGGAAAAGGGAGCAGTAAAAAAAAGAAGAAAAAAAGATAAAAACAGAATCCTACAAAGAACAGAGGGAACAGAGTTTGAGATCATAAAAGCCGTAACCCCGGGCACTATGTGGGCCCTGGGGTGGGGGGGGGAGGGACTGCGTCCAGCTCATGCAGGGAGACAGCTGCGAAGTGGCAGTGCCCCCAACTGTCCCCAGGATGGACCAGTGGCCCGTGGGACTCCTCCTTCCAATGTCTACCTAAAATAAACCAACCCCCCCCCCACTAAAGCAGCATGACTTCCCACCATGACTCACCGAGAATACAGAGGGCAGTTTCCATGCTTGCCCTTACCTGATGTAAAAGTGCCTTAAGATTTAAAAGTGGATTCCTCTCTCTGGGTAAGACTCAATGGAGGGGCTCTACAGTAATGAAGGATAAATGCCTCAGCTGTGGCTGTCCCCTTACATCCAACATCGCCGCTCTAGAAAGCTCCCAAACTGCTCATTTCCTTGTTGTCAAATGTGCTCGCACCCTGCACCCAGGCTGCATCCTATTTGAACCCATTGCTTGCCCCTCCCAGTCGAGTAATTAGGTAATAATCCAGTTGACTTACTGCTACCTGTGTCACCACACACTTCTAACGCAGGAGTTCATCTCCTTTCTTCCAGCTCATCACAGTAGCCACCTGCGCTGTTCCCTCTGCCCAGAAGCTCTTCAGGTCCACCTACACACGCTGAAGTCCCGTACGAGTTTCAAGGGCCTCCTCAAACACTATCGCACCCATTACTCCTGCTGAAGCCCCAGCAGAAAGTAACCATTCTCCCACTGACCTCTACACAGTTTCCTGTGTCCCTTTCCTGCAGTGTTTCGCTCTTTCTACCTTGCATTGTGGTATTTATGAATGTGCCCTCCAGCGAGGAGAGGGCTTCTGTCTGATTCCTGTGTTGTATTTCCTTTGCTTGGGTCCTGGACCCTGTGACTGTCTAATCCATTTCTGATGCATTCAGAAAGGTATGACTTTCTAGGAAGCATAATTATAGAAATGATTGACTATAAGCAGTATATGTGACAAGGAACTAAGTACTGTTTTTTGTTTGTTTGTTTGTTTGTTTGTTTTGTGGTAGGCGGGCCTCTCACTGCTGTGGCCTCTCCCGTTGTGGAGCACAGGCTCCGGACGCACAGGCTCAGCGGCCATGGCTCACGGGCCCAGCCGCTCCGCGGCATGTGGGATCCTCCCGGACTGGGGCACGAACCCGTGTCCCCGCATCGGCAGGCGGACTCTCAACCACTGTGCCACCAGGGAAGCCCATTACTGTTTTTAATAGTAACATATTCCTACTACTTGATTCTTTGTATTTTTAAATTTTTCATTTATTTTATTTTTGGACACGTTGGGTCTGCATGGCGGAGTGCGGGCTTTCTCTAGTTGTAGCGAGCGGGGGCTACTCTTTGTTGCGGTGCACAGGCTTCTCATTGCAGTGGCTTCTCTTGTTGCGGAGCACAGGCTCTAGGCGCGCAGGCTCAGTAGTTGTGGCTTGTGGGCTCAGTAGTTGTGGCTCGTGGGCTCTAGAGCGCAGGCTCAGTAGCTGTGGCACACGGGCTTAGTTGCTCTGCAGCACGTGGGATCTTCCTGCACCAGGGCTTGAACCCGTGTCCCCTGCATTTGCAGGTGGATTCTTAACCACCGTGCCACCAGGGAAGTCCCTTGATTCTTTCTCTGTTGCTGGCATCTGCATCTCTCTGTCACCCATGATGACAGTGGCCATTTCTGACACCTCTTGTTTCTCTCACAGCCCATCTCCAGTCAATTACGAAATACTCCCGATTGCACTCCATCCCCTTTCCTTCCCATATTCAGACCTCTGCTGTCTTTCATCTTGCTGTGACAAGGACCTTCTGCTGGGTCTCCCAGCTTCTATGCTTTGCTCAGTGGATTCTTCCTCTGCGTAGGTACCAAAGTGATCTCTCTAAAACATGCACCCCGCCCCGGTCATCTCCAGGTCATACTTCTCCGTGGTTTCCCACCACCTGAAGGTATTTTCACGTGGCATTTAATACCGGCTTCGACTGGCACCTTGTCTGTCTCTCCAGGCTCACCTCCGATTTCTACTCTTTTCCGTGTTCCAGGCTGTTTATTACCTTGACAACTTTCTCACACCTTCCCCTCTGCTCTGAATGCCTGACAACACCCGGGCTACGTGTGGCTGCCTTCTATTCGCTCCTTAAGCGTCTTCTCTTCTACAAAGCTACTCCTGCACACCTCCTCTTCTCCACTCCTCGAGATTCTAGACTCCTGTAAGGTCCTCTCATAATGACCTCCCTGTACGTGTCTCCATTTACCCCATTTATTATAATTACCTGCTTGGAAGCCAGTCTCCGAGCTCTTTGAGGATACACTCATGCCTTTAAGACTGTGTACAGTGCCTATTACATAATAAGTGCTCAGTAAAGGCTTGCTGCCTGGATGTTAATAGGATATTATATGAATATAAACCACCTAAACAGTGGTGATAATAACCCAAACCTAACCAAGTTAACGAGCGGATTAAATTAGCCTGGGTCAAACCAGCCTCCCTGAGGCTACTGGAGTCAGAAGCATGTGTGGGAGTGGCAGGTAGACAGGGAGAGCAGAGACGGAAAAGGCAGACGGGGGCCAGCTTGTCGTTACCGAAGGATTTAAACGGGAAGGGACATGGTGGGTTGGCATTGTACTCAGATTGCTCTGGTAGCAGTTTGGAAGATGAATCTAAAGGAGAAATAGGACTCCCCTGGTGGTCCAGCAGTTAAGACTCCGTGCTTCCAATGCAGGGGCCATGGGTTCGATCCCTGGTCAGGGAACTAAGATCCTGCATGCCACGTGACCAAAAGAAAACTATATAAATAATATGAAATAAATAAAGGGGAAAGACTAGGGGCAGACAGATCCATCGGGAGATGGAAGCAGCATCAAAGTGAGCAATGGTGAACGCCATGATTAGAGGAGTGATGGTCCGGATGGGGTTGAGAAATATTTAGCGGTAAAAGTGATCATACTTCCTGACTGGAGAGATGCAGTATTTATTTATTTAGCTGTCTGTTTGGTCGTTTGTGTATTGTTTGTCTTCTGACTTATCAGTCGAGGAAACATTAGTTTCTACCATTGACGCGACCAAGACGCATCAGCCACTTGGGGATGGCTCAGTAACTCAGTAAGGGGCATCGACCCTCCCTTCCCCCCACCCCCACCCCTGCCCTCCTGGAGAGTTCGGATGCAACACATCACACAACTTCTCATTTGGGACAAAGTGAACATTGAAAGACGGAACCAACAGTGAGCACGCAAGCAATGACTCTCTGCCTCCAGAAACTACCAGGATAACCAACTACACCAGGAATGACAGGTTACTGTTGGGTTTTGTTTAGGCATTAACTTTAGAACAGTTTGCCAGCCCCAAGTCCCTTGCAAACTGGCGATCGCATTTCTTCCGTGGATCCCTGCGTGATGTACTTGAGATGTGGGGTGAGGATATAAGGAGCGTGGCCTGTGAAGAGCTGCCTCGGGTGCCGAGAACCACCACTTGCAAATCACTGCGCATGAGGTTAGGTTTCGGTTCCTAAATGGAACCTTCTTACATCCACTACATTTTCTTCATCATTTCTTTTCCTAGCATCCTAAACAGAGCTAGAACATTCTTCACAATAACACACCAATAAAGAAGGGAAGCCCCACTCTGGCATTTATTTTGAGGGTAACTAAAAACCTCTGACTCACGGCGTGTCACATACAGGGCCGACGGGCTGTGGAATGAGGGTGTCGCTACGTTTATTTTTGACGCCGCTTTTGCACTTCCATGAAAATAAATCAAAATGTTTTTGGACGTTGCCAGGTGTTATTAGTGCGGAAACACTAAAACAATAGGAGGTATATAAAGTAACAAAAAAAGGACTATGGGACCAGCCCTGATTATCATCGAAATAATGGGAAATACAATGAAACAAATGAACTGAAAACACGGAAGATTCTCAACAGTATTTCCATTGAAAGAGGCAAGTATTACATTTTCTAAAATGACGTGAGCTTTCCCTGACTCAGATCCTAATGCAAGCACAGCATTTTCCTCTTTGTATGTGTCGGAAAGCCAGCCCTTTTGAGAGTTAGAATAGCTTTCAAGACTCCTGATTTAAATTTCAAACTTTTGATCATAGCTGGGGAGCAAAGGTTTTCATATTGGAATTAGAAATTGAGTTCTTTAGCTCTATACCAAGTGATAATATTAAGCATTTTTTGTATCCCCCATGCAAGACAAGTTCCCCACTGTGCCTTCAAAGCCACAGTGAATCAACCGTGTTTGGATTTGCTTATCAGGAAGAGACATTTAGAAAGACAATGCACTTGTCCTGCAAGACCCAGAGGCCTGATGCTTTTAGATAGGCCTGTGGAGAGCTGCAAAATGGGCCCGAAAATCAGGCAGACACGGTCGCTTAACAAGCTCCAGTGTGCTCTGTGGGCTCCGCGAGGCTGTGGTGTCCTCCACGGGGCCGCTGATGGCAGCCATCGTAATTAGAGCGCATGAATCAAAAACACCAGGTGAAGATCTCGCCTGAGAAGAAAGGAAAGGCAGATGGAGGGAATTACCGTGCCCTCTGACTATTAAGGGCTTTCATGTAGCTGGATCGCTGGCCTGCCCTGGCTGCATGCGTGTCTGTAGGGCAGTTGACAGAAGTCTAGCCCTTCCTCCAGCCAAACTTCAAAGTGGCAAAGGGAGCAGAAAATCTCTTCCTTGTCAATTCCCTGGAAAAGTTCCGCCTTTCTGGCAACATTTGGTAAAACAGGTTAACGGTGTTGTCTTCAATTTATTTTTATTTTTATTTTTGGTGTGGGAAAGGACTTGGCGATCTTTTCACAAGAAGAAAACCTCTATAATCTTAAGAGACACGACCTTGAAAGAGATTTGCTGAACTTTAATACGACTGGATTTTTTCCAACCTGGATGGGCTCTTGATTTTAAAATCTGCCTAACAAAAGCTCTGCCAGGAAAGCTGTTATCATAAAGATGCTTCTCAATAGAGAGAACTGGGTTAATTGCAAGCTCTCCGGTAAAATAAAGGAGGGTTTTGAAAACAAGTACAAAATTAACAAAATGTAGCACATTGCTCTTAGGGAAAAAAACCATGAGAGAGAAACATTTGAAATGGCAAAATGTCTAACATAAATAGATGTTATAAAAGTGGTTGGAAGAGGCTATAAGGGATTTCGGATTACTCATAAACAATTGTCCATCTGACCTTTATGTGAATACAAAAAGCCATTAGCAACCAAATTTTCAAACATAATTGTAGACTAAAGTATACGCATTTTTCCCCTATCAATTTATGTTGGCGGGATCTAGTTTAATGATGCAGTCTAGCCTTATTTATGTTTTTAAATCTTCTTTTCCACTGTATTGCTTTTGAGATTCAGTAAACATAATTCGCAGTGAAGAGCTGAACAGTAAACTGTGAATTTGCTGCGAGGATTCCCTTTTGGCACTACATGACTTCAGTGGAAATTTAAGTTCAATTTTGGAACCAAAATAAAACCTTCAAAATACATGAGAATTTTTGTTTCCCTATTTATTAGTAGTGACAATGTTCTTCTAACGAAAGGTCATCTTAAGGGTAGTCCCCTGACTTTCACAATTTTAAGAGAAAAATCACACTGTAGTGTTCTATCTATGACTTACATGATCACATCATTTAATGTAAAACTGTGTGAATGATTTCACATTATTTTGAAAGCATGATTTTATATGTGAATGTGTTTAATATATGTAAGCCAAACTGTAGTAGGCAACACTGCCCAGAAACACTGTTACCATATAGACTAATCAAGATCTTTACGGAATCCATCTAAGAAATTGCAGAGGCAATTGCATTTCTGTCCACGTGTTCCAAGAGTGGCAGGCCCTGGAGGACACACGCCTCAACGTGGCCTAGTAAGTAAATGAATATTCTCGAGACTCCACAGAGCCGAGCAAACACACAACGCTGCCCGTCGCCTGCTTTTATTTCAGTACTAGTCAGACCAGACGTTTCTCTGTCTGATCTGAGCTTCATTTGGAAGCAATTAACTCTTTTTTTATTAGATATAATAAGGGTCTCTAGTGCATGGACCACATTGGCCTGCATCAGTTGTTTAAGGCTTAATTGAGTAAAATTGCATTCACACTCAATGTAGCTCCAAAAGATAACCAATTCCCATTGATCAATGGCGTTTCCTCTCTCATCTCTTGAAGTGTATCAGGCAGGCAAAGAGAGCTGGGGGTCAAACGCAGGCCAAAATTACTAACCACGCTTATTTTTATTTTACGTTCTTAAAGTATATTCAGTGACTTCTAAAAAATCAGAGCAATTGACAATAGGAATCAGCATAGGTTCCCCCAACATAATCATGGAGATCCTAATGGTAGAAACTTGTCAATGTAAAAAATCAAGGTATCTGGCAAAGCCTAGCAAAATCATCTTGGTGACAACACGGAGGAAATGTAGTTGGGCAAAGAAATGGTGAAGGTGAATTCGGAATCGTGCCAATGACCAAAGTCCAAACCAGGTTTAGTGACTGTTCGGTACATCCACTTATGGGGAGGAGTCCACAGCCGATTCATGTCCTCTGTCTTCAGCCCTCCCTGTCTGAGGGTTTATCAAAAATTTGGTAGAACACATAGTTGGTATCATGCTTATTCAATATCCCTCAACCACAGAAACAACTGTCTACGGTAAGCAGGGGAAAACTGTTCCAGAAAATAATTTAACAAGAGTTTTTGTAGAGGAAAACTCAAAGGTTTAAGAAAATGTTATGTTTAACATAATCAGGGTGATGTGCTGCCACAGAAGCTCACGTGACCTTCACTGTCCTGACTGAAGCTCAATGTCAAGAGCGAGGAAAGCCACGGTCCTCCGTGGTGAAGCCAACCCTCTGCCCCGTCTCCTCCCACAGCTGACAGGGCTTAGTCCAGAGGATGGAGGGACAGGTGGGGCTTATGACCTCAGCTGAAGGACTTGTAGATTTTTAGCACATAGTAGGTGACTATAAACAAAATCACAGGGATGCTTTGAGACTAAAATCAACAAGTTAGAGTTAAGTGGAGGCAGATTTGGGTTTAACTGAGATAATTTTTTTTTTTCTTTTTTTTTGGCCGTATGCGGGCCTCTCACTGTTGTGGGCTCTCCCGTTGCGGAGCACAGGCTCCGGACGCGCGGGCTCGGCGGCCATGGCTCACGGGCCCAACTGCTCCGTGGCATCTTCCCGGACCGGGGCACGAACCCGCGTCCCCCGCATCAGCAGGTGGACTCTCAACCACTGCGCCACCAGGGAAGCCCTGAGATAATTTTTTAAGAATCAGAATTGTCCTAAATCCTCATGAACCACTGAGATTCACGCCAAGGAAAGAGAGGCTCGTTGACAATGTATTTGTTGAGGATACAGCAGAGGAGATTCAAACTGGGCCTTGGCTAGGACACACCCCAAATGCCCCTTAAAATGGAACATTATAGTTATCATCCAGTGTCATGATTCTTCAAAGTACTTTGAAAAGTTAAAGAGGTAGCAGTTATAATCAAGATTTAAATGATAGAAATAAAACCTACTAGAAACCATTCACTAATATTAACACAAGACTTCACTTTACCAATGCAGAGACCATGCTTCATGGTCTCAGCTAAGTATAAATCATTAATTCATTCAGTCCTGGTAGGATGGAGAGATGAGCAATTCCAGGTTAAGAGATCTAATCCCAACAGTCTAAAACCCTGTGACCTAGAAGAGGAGGTAGTTTCCATTTGTGAGGGCTCTCATACAGAATTTATGTATGAGAAGGGTGGACCAGATGGCCTTCAAGATAGATTTCAACTCTCATTTCTATAAATTTATAAATAGGTCTGTCCTAAGTGAAAGCTGAACTCTTGATATCCACTGTAGCAAATAACTAATAGGATTCTGGGATGTAGAAACAGGAGCATGTTCTACAAAGCAACGATTTTCACTGTACTGTTACTGGTTATGTCCTTAAGAGTTCCATGATTGACTTGGAACAACACTAAGTAAAGTGAAGTACATAATTCTGAAGCTATCTGATGTCGAAGCGAAACAAGGAAATACTTCTTGGGCTAAGGAGTTTCTGAGGAAAGGCTAAGGAGCTGAGATTTAACCTGAAGAAGCAAAGTCTGGGTGAGTGCTTTACGACAATAATCGGGTACTCCCCGTCAATCATGTGGGTGCTGGTGAGCAGATGTTTTCCGTGTTGGATGAGAGCAGAACAAAAGGAAAGGATTTAGAGTAAAGTGGAAGCAATTTCTTTTTGGACGCCCTGTGTCCCTAAGTGTCTTTGAGATAATGAAATATGTTACCAGGGAATGTTCACTAATCTACTTATCGTAGGTTTTAAGAAAAATTGCAGGGCATTCTGTGCCAGAGGTAAGTGCAGTGCTAGGTGACCTCATGATACTTTCTACTGTATTAATGTATAATAAGGTGGAAAAAAATGTGTGTATAATAAGGTGGAAAAAAATGTGTATATAATAAGGTGAAAACTCCAGATGACATCCGGAGTCCAAAGGAGGTCCATCTTGAAAAATAACCAAGGTTCACGGTACACTGGCTAACGCTGCTATCATTTCATTTGGTTTTTCAAAAATATATTCTTCAGGACATTCGTTGGCTAATTCTAGTATCGGAGAAATGAGTTGCTCTCCTAAACGTCAGAACTGAGTATATTTTCACTGAGGTTGAAAACCCAGGAATTACAGTGATAAAATTCCTCAATGAATTTATACTGCATGACTTTGCTTCTGCATGCACTTACACACTAAGAACTTCTTGAAAATTATGTCATTCTCCTCACATATTTAGGAAAGGAACTAGAGTGATATCACTTCTTTTTCTCCTATTAGCTCTTATGGTTTAACAAAGGTTTTCTGTTTTTAAAATTATTATTTAGTATAATCATATCATAAATTACTTTCTTTGCATAATACCTGCAGCCCAGTAGGCATTATGCCATTTACTTAATTAATGTGATCTTAAACAAAACTCAGTGCCTATGTAAAAAGGTCCACTACGTTTGAATGTTGGGTATCCTTCCCTGTCTTAAAGAACACAGAGAAATTGTTTCAGAACAATGTTTTGGGCAGAACAGATGTTTGGGGCAGGAACAGGTTTTGACTAAGGCCAGCGAAGCACCTCTCCAAATTGAGAGAACAGTTTGGTAAGCGGTTCTCCCTGCTGTGCACCAAAGTTTTGCCTTGAAAATGGGATCCTTGAGATCGGCAGCTTGGGTGTGGCCAGGAACTTATTAGAAATGCAGAATCTCAGACCCACTGAAATAAAATCCCCATTTAAAAAGGCCACCCGGTTGACTGGTTTGCACATTTAAGTTTTAAAAGGGTTATGATAGAAGATTCTTGGGAGCGGAAGAGGGTTGTTTCCCAGTCAAAGAAGAGCAGAGACGCAGTGTGCCTCTACTGGGCATCTCTGGGGAGGAGAATGCAGGCTGTATTTATCCACATGAGGCACTGATACCTTCCCATCATTGACACTGGTCCCCTCCGATAGTGAATCTCACGTGACAGCGTCTACTGTACTTAGGATACACCTTGACCAAGTTCGCTTGTCTTCACTTCCTGGGAATCACTGGCCTTGAGAATATAGTCCAAATTACATATGATATATAACATTTAGTGATTACTTTTCCAGTTGCATCACCTCTCACATTTTGACTATCTTCCTTTCACCCACACACCCTCACTCTTACAAGATGACTCGACGTTTTCTGCATTTCTCATCTATGTGCCTGTCTCATGTCTCTTCTCATCGTGGAACCCCTTTCTTCCTCTCTGTTTCTGTAGAAATTCTTCACATCTTTAAAGCCACACGTTAAAGCTGATTTGCCACCACAGAGCTCTTCCTAATGAGAACTGGTCGCAACCTACCAGGCATGCCCCTAACATACCGCTCTCTACCTGTGCAGTGCGTAAGAGCTGTGAAGCTCCAGGCACCTGGATCGAGCCCTTACTCCTTCCTTACTGGTTCTTCGATGTTGGCCAAGATTCTTAACTGGATCCTTAGTTTCATCGTCTGTTAAATAGTGATAACAATACTATCTTCTTCATAGGATTACCATGAAGATTAAAAGAAATAATGCTTATAAACTGTTGATACAGCGCTTGGGAAATAGTAAGTTCTTAATAGATAGTTTCTATTAATTGTAATAAGCATAGTCTCAAAAGCCAATGCACTGACATACAGTCAGTGTTTCCGGGGATATGTGTGTGTATTTTCTATCACACTAGATTATATATTTCTTGAATGTAATGATGAGAACATATCCTTCTTTGTACTTCCTCATTCTTAAGATAGTTCTGGCAAGTGTTAGTCTTACCACAGTTAATTGCATCAAATCACAATTTGTTTTTCAATCATAATTAAGCCAACTTTTTTTGTTTTTGAAAATATTATGAATAGTCACCACTCTCCGTAAATTATTTTTTAATTTATGTAACCTCTCAACCTTCTTGTCTACATGGGAATTTTTAAAACCTTTCCTCAAAAATCTTTTCTCTAAATAGCAAAATCATGTATATGAATCTTCCCTCCAAGATCTTCCGAAACCCTCAAGTTGCATATCCAAGAATTAGATTTTATCTAATCTCACTCTCTTTGGGCGCTGCCACTAAGGGGTCCAATGTGTCTCATGGCTAATTAATGCGACTGCAGTTTTGTTTCCCAAAATTGTACCACGTTGCTGATGCACAAATAGACGGCACGTTTTCCCTTAACTTTAGGCATAAATTTAATAGATATTGGCTAGCTCAAGAATTATGAATAAACCCTTCCAGAAATGGGTATGGTAGATGACTAAATAAGAAACAGAAGTGCACACCTCCTCCCATAAATTATGTGACTAATAGTACATGTTGACTATATTTCATTGCCCAAAACCACTGATAATTGAAAAAAAGTCTAATGAATTAGATATTAGAGGCCATACAGAAATGATTTGAGCCAATTCAACAATTTTTCTTTTCTTTTTTTTTTTTTTTTTTTTTGTGGTACGCGGGCCTCTCACTGTTGTGGCCTCTCCCGTTGCGGAGCACAGGCTCCGGACGCGCAGGCTCAGTGGCCATGGCTCACGGGCCCAGCCGCTCCGCGGCATGTGGGATCTTCCCGGACCGGGGCACGAACCCGTGTCCCCTGCGTCGGCAGGCGGACTCTCAACCACTGCGCCACCAGGGAAGCCCCGATATTTAACATTTTAATCCGTGGAAGAATTATTAGATTTTAGGCTCAGAAAATGTTTTAATAATAATTACAGATAATGTTCATTAAATGCTAAAGAGCCTAAATGTTTAGCCCTATGAGGGAGAAGCTATCACTATAATTTCCATTTTTCAGATGAGAACACTGAGGTTTAGAGAGGTAAAGAAAGTGCCCATGGTTACATACATAGGAAGTGGCTTAGCCAGGATAAAACCTAGATGGTGTGAGTCTAAAGTCTAAATTTGAAATACAATAATCTCTCCTTTGTATGTGAAAACTGAAACCCAAAGTATTTAATACCCAAGTTTATATAATTTGTTAGTGACGGACTAAAGCTTAATTTAAGTCCTGTGACTACCAGCCCTATGCTTTTTCCAGGAGATTCTTCACAAGAGTTGAGTTAGATTGTTTGCATTATTGTCTTTTAAAGATAATGAGTGAAAAGCTGTGACTTAAATGAACTCCTCAAACTGGTGGCTATTCTATAAAATACAAACCATTATCAATTTCATAATGAAATCCATATATCAAAGCGCTTAGTTGAGTACCCCTTGTTAAAATAGGAAAAAAGCTCTTGAGAAACATGAACTAAGTTATAATGAAGGTCATTTTCTCGAAAGCTTTCAAATATTCACAACAAAACAAAATTTCTAAGCCATGATTTTAAAATAGGAAGGAAATGGAAACAAAGTACATGAGAGAGATGGCAAGATGGGTCTCGTCTTCTTCAGACATTGTATGTTTTCATGTTGTTCTTATATTTTAATTGCCTATAAGACTGTGGAAACATCTATGCCCATAAATATTTTATGTCTCCTGCTATCACATCATAATAAATCATTTCATGTTTGTGTCTTTGATAGGAATGTTGCCAATGTAATAAAAGCATACTTATATCTTTTGGTTTGATGGAAAAAGGCATGGTATTTTGTAATATAAATTGCTAGTGATCTTCTAGTATAGTATAATGATAATGAGGTAAAAAACCTGAAAACTCGATGGGAAATATGACAGTTAATTTATCTAGAGTTTTGATTCATCCAGAAAGTCTTCCTTACTGCTAAATAATACAATTTTGCCTTTAAAGCATTAGAAATATTTTTCTATTAAAACTTATGAATAAAGAGTCTGAATGTCTTAGACAGGATTGTTTTAACAAATAATTATTAAAATAAAATTGTGAAGCACACTTTCTCATCCTCGGTACTACTGACGTCCTGGGCTGGAAAATTTATTGTTGTGAGGAGCTATTTGTGAATTTTGGATTTTAGCATCATCTCTGGTCTTTTCTCACTAGAATCAGGACAACACCGAATACCACTCCCCCATTTGTGACAACAACAAAGAAATGTCTCCAAGCATTGGGAGTATCCCCTGGGGCACAAACTTACCCCTTTTGGGAGCTACTACTTTAAAGTAATTGTACTTTATGTTCTTTATCAAAAACTCTGATAAATGATCTTCAAATTGAATAGTTTTTGATATTCAAGACTGCATGTCAATAGAACAAAGTTTAAATTATCTTTTCTGGTGTTTTCAGTTGAATAAACATTTGTCATCTGTATTTAGGCTGAAATTGTTATTTGTCAGTATGCATTAATTTACATTTATAATCTGTACACATACAGATTTTTAAGTCTAAGAATGCGTAATCATTCTCATGGATGTCCTTCATATGCAATTATTTCTCTTAATCTCCCTAACTAGTTCAATATGATTTTCTCCTCATTTAAGTTAATAGACTACATAAAAATAAGTCTTGAAAGTAAGCAGTTTTGGAAGTATCCAAAAATCCTAATTCCCTTGAAGAGTGAACGCCTAGCCCAGTGTCTCTCAAAACTATAGTCCATGGATCCCCCCATCCCAGAATTTCCGGGGGTGCTTGTTAATGTTATAGATCATTGGTCCCCTCCCCAGACCTACTGAGCGGCGCTCTGCGGAATAGGATCCATTGTTCCATAGCTTAATAAGCCCCACTCACCAGTCATCTACAGAGGCCGCAGAACTTCTGAAATTATTCATTCATTCTGAAACGTTATAACTTATCTATTCCTTTCGGACCCAGTTTGATTCTAACTTATATATTGTAACCTCTTTATACTGACTGACAATAAATGCTCAAGATCTTTCTTGAAATTACCAAATTTTAAGACAGATGTCCCTTACTAAGGCTGCTCCTTCGTCAGGTAACATTTGATCTACTAAAAGACCCTACTGATCTGCGTAAACCCACCAACGAACAATAACTTAATTGTCTGTCTATGAAAATCTATGCAGTTGATTTACATTAAGCCACTAATTACCCTTTATTTAAAAATAATCATTTGAAAATTTAAAGAATAAGAATGCAAAGGTCCAACACCGGGGTTTCTCTTTCCACGTCACTTTTCCAATTTTAAGGTATTTCAAATAACCACTCACCAAACTTGGCCTTGCTAACTATAATTTTGTGTTTTTATAAAAATATTTTAAAATACAGACTATTTTAATGCATGAGTGTTTCCATTCATCTGTCTAAGCAAAAGAACAAGACAACAATTACTGCCTTACACCCAAACCCAAGAACTTACAGGTGTCTCTGTGGAAGAGCAAGACCCTTTCATTTTTTTCTTATTCTAACTCAAATTTGTAAAAATGTACTATTAAGGACCACATTACTTTGGAAAAATTCCAGGTAGTGCCATAGTCTTTTTGCTAAGACTGGTGAAAATTATAAAAGGGAGACAATAAATTTTAATCTGGTAAGAACAGGCACAAAACTAAAGTAAAAAATACATATCAACTATACATGTCAGAATATACAATGCTTTGGGCTTCCCTGGTGGCTCAGTGGTTAAGAATCCACCGGCCAATTCAGGGGACACAGGTTCGAGCCCTGGTCCGGGAACATCCCACATGCCGCGGAGCAACTAAGCCCGTGCACCGCAACTACTGAGCCTGCGCTCTAGAGCCCACGAGCCACAACTACTGAGCCCACGTGCCACAACTACTGAAGTCTATGCGCCTAGAGCCCACGCTCCACGAGAGAAGCCACCGCAATGAGAAGCCCGCGCACCGCAATGAAGAGTAGCCCCTGCTCGCTGCAACTAGAGAAAAGCCCGCGCACGGCAATGAAGACCCAATGCAGCCAAAAATAAATAAATAAGTAGATAGATAGATAGATAAATTAAAAAAAAGAATATACAATGCTTCAACACTATTTTCCACCTATGTTTCCATACTCATTTTAGTCTTATTTCTACAATATGTTAAATATTCACCATCATTTTTTGTTGTTGTTGTTGACATTTCCTCAGTTACACCTTGATTATAGGAAACTGATCTTCTAATAGATCAGTAAGAAAGGCTTTCTGAGTACAGTATTCTCCAAAGTCTTATACATTTCAGACTGTTTTTCTATACCTTAATAATTGAAGACTTTTTTCTAGATATAAAATACTTTTTCTTTGAGTTACTTAAAAATGTTGCGCTCGAGAAATGCAGTGCTATCTGAATATTTGTTATTTGTATCCCTATAAATAATCTGATCTTTGTTCCTGGAGGCTCTGAGGATTTTGTCTTTGTTTTTGTCTTCAAAGTCTAGAATACCAGAATATATCTCCGGGTTGATTGTTTCACGGCAATTTCCCCAGGTATCTGGTGAGCCCTTTCAATATAGCAGGGTTCAGGTTTCTTTAATTTCCAGGAAAGTTTTAAATATTAGCTCTATTCCACTGTTTTCTTCTTCTCGTTCAGGTCCTCCGATTACGTGCATACTGGACATTTTTGCCTACCTTCCATTTCAGTCACTTTCTCTCTGACTCTTTTTTTGCCTCCTTATTTCAACTTCACTCTGTTGGTTTCTTTCCTGCCTTCCTTTCATGTCCTTTATTAGATTTTCATTTGAATATATTCTTCCTTAGGACCTAGTAAATGATTCCTTATTTCTAAGATGGGTTTGCTTTGCTTTTCAATATATTTCCTAAATTTAATCAACTTTCATTGCATTTTTTACCATTTCTGGTATTAATTTTTGAATTTCTGATTCTGCTTTTTAAAATATCCCTAAATTCTTGTTTGATGATCCTAAATGTAAATGGGAAAGTGGTGTTAATAATTCTCCTCTGCTTTGTGGTTATTTTCCATCAGCCAAGTTTTGAATCACATTATGTACTTTCTCCTGTAAGTAGCTGTGTATAGAGTTTCACCTTTTTTTTTTGTATACGTAGGTATCTCACGGCAGGGTTCCTAGTTCAAGATCACCCTCTCTGTCAGCTTTGTGTTTCTTTGGTTTGTCTTTTAATGCATGTTTCTGAGGAACTGGTATTTCCCCTCTGACCACCTTCCTGGCTTCACTCCCATTCTTCCGAGGGGTCCTACGTGTACTTTTATTTATCTCCTTGTCTCTCAGAAGAAATATGTCTTCAAGCCTGCCACCTCTGCTCACCGTCAAGCATCTTCTCTACAACTGCTGCTGTGAACCACCAAGTTGCGGACCTGTGTTTACTATTTTGGCAACCAGTAATGGACTTTCTGGGGGGTGGTTTTGTCTGTGCTCTTTCTCTTTCCAGTGAAGTTTCTTCAGCTCTGTCTCCCCCATTCTCTGCACCCACCAGCTTGTAGCAACGGCAGGAGCTCTGTGAGAATCTGATGTCTCCTTCTGCCTGTCTCTCAGGAATGCAGGCGTGGGTAAATTGTTGTTTTATTTGCTCTCCTTTATGTTTTTTCTGAAAGAGGATTTATGGATATCCAGACAGCTGGTCAGTCCTTCAGTGGGTCAGAGTCTTATAATGAGGAAGTAGTACATCCCTGAGCCCAGGCATGGTGGTGCGTCTGGTAGTCAAAATGAGGGGTCCCGACACAGAGAGAAACTTAAGGGGACCAGCTGGTGCACTCTGGCCCTCCACCAGGACTACTTCCCAAACTACTTTCTGATATAAACTAGGCGGATCATGTTCTCATTTCAGAAGGAGAACTACCCTTTAACAGTCTTCTTGTTCTCGTCTTCCTCCTGGGGATCCACTTTGATTCAGTTATCCACATAATTTAACATTTTATAAATCTCCAACCCAGATATGTATGCAAAATGACAGCAGTCCCTCTTCTACCCTGGGTCTTTAATTTACGGCAAATGATAACAGAGCCAACAGTATGTATTTTTTCTAAACCCTCTTCCTCTAAGACTGCAGCTGTACTTCATTTTGGCAGAGACGCTTGGGGGTTTAATCCAAACGTGACTTTATATCCTGTGCAACATGTGTGTATATCTGTTGTGTCTCGTGATGTATTTATCAATTCTCACTGATGAGTTAAGGAAAGCCTGGCAGCATGACTTGGCTTGAGAGTAGCTAGCTGTTTTTCCCCCAAAATCATTTGGGGAAAAAACAGTTTGCTTCTTCTTGAATCAACGTTCGTTAAGTCACCTTAAATAATGTTATTCTACTGATGTATGTAGCAACCTATTGAATTTTTCATTCACAGAGTCAGAGCTTCATGAAGGGTGGCTCTAGGAATCATTTATATCAATGTGGTAATTTTCTCAGTGCTTAGTTTTCTTTCTGATGAGCAAGAAATAAATGATTTTTATGAAGTAAGAAACAATCCTATCTTTTCATCCTCATACTTAAAGGATTTCACATCACAGATCCTGCTCTCTATGCTTAAACGTGTCTACTGTACACATAATATACATAATAAACGTTTCCCAAGAGATCAGCCCTCACAACCAAATAAAAAAAGATCTGTGCAGAGTGTTACACAACAAAATAAACATTTATCGAGAAAAAAGCATAACACTCAGGCACATTTTTCTGAATCAAATAGTGCTGAATAAATTTAGAAGCTGCTAATTCTGTTTTCCCTTAAAAAGAATGACCTATGTAAATTTAAATTGGCAAATCCTTCTTAGGAGTGATGATTCTGGATCATGTCCAAAGTCACATATTTGCACCCATTCTCTAACAATTCATAAAGATTTTAGATAAACAAACATAAAATAACCTTCTGCTCATGGAATAGTTGCTGAAAAATAATTCTTACCATTATGTGGAGAAGGTAAATAAATGACAGTGGATTTACCAACCACATTACCCATCAGATGACCAGACAAAATACTGACTCTAAAATAACTGCTCAAAGCTTAGACATTCTGAAATTAGCGGTCCTTTCTAGTTGTCCTTAAATGAAACCATTGAAAATTGCTATTGCTTACGATTCCATGATAAGCTATTCTGTGTCACAAAATTATATATTTTTAAAAGGAAGTAACATGCGAGTAAGTGGAAGCACATAAGTCTAGGAAAAGTATAAAAAGGCCTCCAGAGATTTACTCATTTTACAAGGTTTGCCAACCATTAAGGAACAAACCTTTCTTTTCATGTGTCTCCTTCTTAGTGTATGTTTTATAATTATTAGGACCTTTTAAATTTGTTAGTATAACATGTATTTTTTTCTTTTGTAAACAAAAGACATGACAAACGAAACCTTAATTTGAATTTTCCACTTGAAAAATCTTTCTTTTGGAGGAGGAGAATGTTATAATATAACCTTGAGTCAAATCAGAATTGTTCCACTACATGTATACTGTTCTATAAGCAAGGAAAAAGAATAATAACGATTATTCATTTATATTTTTCAGTGGTACAAATCAGCTCTAGGCAACAAATGCTGGCTTTATAGAAAGTCATAATCAAAATGATCTGTAACAGTTCTGCCAGTGTGTATGTCAACGTACTCTCTGAGTTCACGCATGTTTCCACAAGTTAATAAGAGCCCAAATTAAGGTTCCCACATTAAAAATCCCTAGAATAGACAATAACCTGATTTTGCCAAATAATTTTGACTCTGGTTTCGAGTGAACTTGAGTCAGTGCTAAATGGGATGTTAATCATCTAAGAAGGGGTTGTCAAGCTTTTTCTGTACAGAGCCAGATTGTAAATCTTTTGGGTTTGCAGAGCATACGCTGTCTGTTGTAACTCCTCAACTCTGAAGGTGTAGCAAACAGAGCAGCCGCAGACCATGTGAGCAAGAGATGCAGCTGCGTTCCAGTAGAACTTTAGGGACAACGAAATTTGAATTCTGCGTAATTTTCACGTCACAAATTCTATTTCTCTTGAGTTTTTTCAATCATATAAAAATGTGAAAACAATTCTTAGCTCATGGGCTATGTAAAAACAGGCAAGGGGCAGATGTGGCTGGGAGGTTGTAGTTTGCTGACTCCTTATCTAGGAAATTATACTAATTATTTTATGAGCATTTGATAAATATTATATTGATTATTATGGTGATGAAGAGGGAGATGATTAACATGATGATGGTGATAACGAATAAGAGAATAACTGGCGTGAACACTAGAATCAACCCAGTGCATTCACCATTTACAACACCAAGTTCAAGTTTCTTGACTTCACGCTACAAGTCCTTTAATAGTCTTTTCTTATTCTTTGTTATGGTACTTTGATTCTCCATAGAAGTCCACCTTTTCCTTAGAGAAAAGAGGACATTTACTATTTTCATGTCAAACAGAAACAGTCACCGTCACTCACGGTCATCCACCTCCATTCACACGCCAAGACATTGCAACAGAAATTATTTTGTCATATTTGTTCCACAAGTTTTCAATCATATCTTTTCCATCCTATGAATTCTTTTCCACTCAAAGTTGAATACCCATTGCTAATAAATATAATTAATCCCATTTTATAAGCTACCACTGTCTCTAATATATATATATATAATATATATACATGTATATGGGAAGGTAGCACCATCTGTGACTATACCTGAAATTCCTGCTAGTAATAACACCTTCCCTACTTCGATTCAAACACAGCCAGAGAACTCAAAACGATCGAAGAATTTGGCACCATGTCCAGCCATGTCTGTTCTCCAGCTGCTTTCCTTTGTCGGTAATTGATTCAGTTTGCAAAAGTCACTGGTAAAGAAAAAGTCTTGATGGTGGGGTGAAAATTCAGATCATTTTCGAGCAGCAGCCTGGCCAGTTTTGGTGCTGTGGAAAACGACAGCATCAAAAGGCTTCGTGTCCCGCCTTGTTCCTCACCTCAGAATCGGGGCAGCTGGATTTCAGCTCACATTAAACTCTTAGCACCGTCATTAGCTGGATCTAAAATAAAGTTGACCTGCCTGCCTAAGGCAAAACAGTCATCCCAAATCAACAGCCACTAGGATGGAGTCTGCAAACCATGGCAGATTTGACTCGGGCTGACCTCTCCTGATGGGGAGAACGATGCATTAAACATCAACGCCCCGAGAAACAATCTGGAGCATGGACAGGAGGAGAGGGAGAAAATCCAGGTGGTGTGGAAATGAAGACACGTACACTCTAGACCCTTTGCATCGTTCATACGTTCGACTCTGCGTCTTGTGCTGTAACACGCACAGCAGTGAAGGAGAGAGTGTTTAGGATCACAAAGTCTGGTTCTGCTACTAACCACCCATTGGACCAGAAGACATTTCACCTTTCACATCACTTCAGAATGACCTGGGAGGCATTTTCAAACTGTGTGGTCTCACAGGATTGTGAGAAAAACTTCATCGTGAACTCTGATACTAACTGGCGGGGCCTGTATGCCTCATGTGTGCTGGGAAACAAGAATTTCTTATGAGAATTTATCATCCAACGATCCCAAGCAGACCAACAAAGTGGTCACTAGGACTTGTCTGTTAAAAATGAAAAAAAAAGATACTATTATGAAGGATCATAATATCCTAGAAGTATCTTCTTGAATTGATATTTAAGGTGATGGATGACATATTCCAAACGTCACAAATACAATGGACGGTTAAATTCATGGTTTAAATATAAACCCTATGTGCTAGAGCATCTACTAGGCATTTTGAAATAGACGATCCCTAACCTTCCCCCAAACCTAGAAACACAGCATGTATACCCATGCTTAGGGATACTTGACAGGAAGCAGCATGTAATTGAAAATATCCTTATAAATCATACACACGCTGTGAGGATTTTCGCACATGACTGTGAGTGAAAGAGATCAAAATCGATATGATATGGGTTTCGTATTAAAAAACAGTGTTTAGACATGATCTTAGGATTACATATACATTTTCAGATACATAAATTTAGTGGAATGTGGTTGTGAGAAGAAGGCTACTTTAAAATCAGGCTTCCAAATGATCATTTTTTTTCTAGTAATCCATTATTAATGATAAAGACTTCAGAAAATATATTTCTCCGTTTTTTTCAGAGTAAACTGTGGCATACAAATTACCAGTGACTCTCCCATCATACGGGAAGCGAGCGACCTAACAGCCCATGCGAGGCTGCACATTCGCTTATGTGGGACCTCATTCCCAAACGTCACGACTCCAACCTGCCGCTTACTCTATACGGCAGCTATGAGAGATGACTCATCTCCCTGTATGAACACATCCTTTATTTCAGCCGTCGATGACCAAGACAATTATAATACACTGTGAGACTGCTAACAATGAGGTTTTCTCCCTACCAGCTTAGTATAATTGAGAGTAAAAACAAAAAGATCAATAAAACTGTGAACTCCTGTCTTGACTAAGCAACTGACAATACAGAGATGTTTAGAGGGATCTGGTTAAATTGTGAACAACTAAATTAATTATGAATGATACTTTACAGAGCAGAATTGCCTGAACATTCAGTGTGTGTGTATTTATACATGTACACTTATCTATCTATCTATATACACACATATATATATTTACAGATAGGAATATAATGAAAGAAAGTATCATGGAAGAAAAAAATCCAAGAATGTGTAATAATCCACTTGGGTCAAAACTTCTGGTAAAGAGGTAGAAAAATGTCAGACAAGACATATCGTGGATAATCCCGGGCTGGCAAATCATAAGAAATAACAGCTCATTGGTCAAACTTGCCACGTGCTACTCACCATCAAACTTCTTGGTAGTGACTACGAAGCCCTACCTCCTCCCTTGAAGCTATAAAAGGACTTCTGGAATTGGACTGATTAAAATGTTTAGGCCTCACATCCCACTATCATAACCACAACGTATCCAACTTAGGAGAAATTAACCTACAAATAATACATACTTACAAAGGTATAGAGTTAATTCTGTGTTAACGGTGGGAAATCATCCAATTGCTGTCTATTAAATTCAACATAGGTATACCTGAGTGACTAGATTAGTACAAATAAAGGGAATTAGGGAGAATATTTAGACATTTTATTAGCAATTTAAAAACAACAGAGTGCTGAGTGGAGAGTGTCATGTATTAAGAAGAATAATTATGGCATATTTAATTGCTAACTTATTTTTAATCTTAGTTTGGGGATCCTTTTTTTGATCCAGGAATTAATTACAGTAGCTTTTCAAGTGTACAGGTAGAGAGTTTTGAGGGGAAGAAGGGGAGATCTTTTGTTGGTGACTTTTGGTTTTGCTGAATAATGGTGAGAAAATATTGTCTGTAAACCTCTATGTTGTGGAGTTTGTTAAAGTCTGTCTTGACCAATTCACGAGTAGTTTTACATTTTTTTCATGGAATAAGAGAAAAACATATTCTCTGTAGGCGGTATGATGTAGGCCCTAGAGTCAGACCAGCTGGGTTAAGTCCTGCTCTGTTATTCTTCGCTATGTGGACCTAAACAAGTTACCTGTCCAACTGGTGCCTCAGTTTCCTCATCGGTAAAAGACTGTTACGAGGATTACATGAATTAATATGTCAAACCCTGGAACAGTACCTAGCACGTAGAAAACATGCTATGATTGTTCATTAAATACCTGTCATTTTATCCATGTACTATCTATCTATCCACACACACACACCCCTGCTGATGGTACTGTTATTACACTACACAGATCCTTGCTTTTTTGCACTCTACTTAATTACAACTCCTTCAGAACTTTACACATCTAGTCTCCATGATCATTTGGTTTTATGCAATTGTACTTCTGGGAGAGTTTGCATTATGCGTCCCACAGCTATGTTGCTTGGGACAAACATGTTTACAATTCTCCACCTTCCTGTGAATAGAAAGTTTTCTACTTCCATAACACCCCTTTTGCTCTGTTTCATGATTATAGCCCTGAATTCCACTTCAGAGGATATGGATAAGGCAACTCCAACTTTTTCTTTGTTTTACATTTACCGGGCCCATCTTATGACTATATTTTCAAACACTAAAAAAATTATTTTAGATGTGCTTTTTACAAGCAGTTGGACTTTGCCTTTCATCGCAAAATCCAAAAGTCTCTGGCTTTCTGTTGGGACACTAACAGTCACATTTATTATCACACAACTGATCTGATTCCATTCCTTCCTTGAATAAACTATTTACTATTACACATTACTTGGTTTTCTCATTTTCTTACTCTTACTTTTGCTGGGTTCATCAACTTTCTTTTAATTTATTTTGTATTCTCCACCCTCCTCCCCCAAGAAATGAAAATTCTACAAGGCAACTCAATATGCAGTGAATTTTAAATGGTTAAACTGTATTTCGAATATTTAAAAGCTGCTGGTAGAATATTTTATATGAAAGAATGAAAAGTAAACAATTTTTGCAAGGTTTGAGTTTTTCTTCAACAATGGAGTCAGTATTGATTTTTAATGTGTTTCCTAAAATAGATATTTGGTAGAAAACATAGTTGGTTGTTTAAAATTTTACTTCTTTGAGAGTGGAATTCCAGAAAGGGGTATTTTTTTTTTTTCCACAAACCACTAAAAACAAGAGGAAACAGAACCTTATGTCCTTAAATGCAGTCTCTCTCTGAGACCGGAGCTAGGTGCTAGCTTTTAATGATTTTTTCTGACTAATGACATCAGACGAGGCCAGCTGTCAAATACTTACAAGCCTGCACTTAGCTCAAAGTTGGGCATACAAACATTGTAGCGGCTCTTTTATTTATTAATCTATTCTGTTCCATAAGGTGCAATTATCCAGTAAACACACCATTTTAACACAGCTTAAAAAGCTAATTAGGATATAGGCCCTCTGGAAAACCTCACACATTTTGGTCCTTCCAGTGATTCTAGGAGATTACTGCTCTCTAAAAGTTCCCAGGCTGAGGAAATGGAAATCTTTCCAAAAATTCATAAATGACTCTGATCTGCATTCCCTCTTCACATTATCTGTAGACTGTGTGATTTTAAAATTAAACACATTTAAGAAGTTAGGTACATTGGCGGTTAGAGATCCTTGTTAAGCTAGGAAGGCTCCTGCCCCCGCCTGAAAGATGTACAGAAATTCTTAGAATGTCCTCACACTGCTGGGCCCTCTGTTTCTTTAATCCAATATATGTCCCCCAAGGAGCTCATTGAGAGGTAAATGAATGGAACAGATTCTCACTGGGCATTTTTATTCGAGTCCATCTATTGTCAGTTCTGGAGAACACTTGAGAAGTGAGCTGGAAACGGTAGCAAAAACGGTAGTGAGCTGTCAGTGGTACAGTTTGTCCTTGTTTCACTGAGAAAAGGCACACTGTCCCAATAAACAGCATTTCTTCCTTTCCTATGTGTGGCTTAGGGCTGGAGAAGGGGAGGTGTCACTGGTCGTAATTGTAGAACACATAAATAATAATAGTAGCTTGCAAATCATAGATCACAGCAAACAGAGGAGTTGGCAGTCATGAAGGCAAGAAAACAGACGCTTCCAGCACCAGCTAATTTCCTGCCCTCTTAAAAAATAAGTTCTCCTTCCTAACAGTAAACGTGCAGTGATTTTGTTTGCCTCTTCAGCTGCAGGTTAAGGAAGATGAAACTTCTAAATCATAGATCTTTTTTTTTTCTTTTTTCTCAGACAAAATAGATTTTATTTTATTTTTTCCACATCTTTGTTGGATTATAATTGCCTTACATTGTTGTGTTAGTTTCTGCTGTATAACAAAGTGAATCAGCTATACGTATACATATATCCCAGGTACATAAGTATATGGAGGTGTTTTTTTCCTTCAAGAGGTACCAAGGTGGAAAGGGGGGTGGGATGAACTGGGAGATTGGGATTGACATATCACGCTACTGTGTATCAAACAGATAACTAATAAGGACCTACTGTATAGCACAGGGAACTCTACCTTATATTCTGTAATGGCCTATATGGGAAAAGAATCTAAAAAAGAGTGGATATATGTATAACTTTGCTGTACAGCAGAAACTAACACAACACTGTAAATCAACTGTTCTCCAATAAAAATTAATTTAAAAAATTCATGATCATTACTTTTACTAACTAGATGTAAGTGGTAAGCCTTCGGCTTACTCTTAACCATTCTTGTGCTGAGAGCGCCAGCTTGTAAAACACACATGGGGTCAGATTAGGTTTCGCAGAAAGAAAAATTGATGCTCGGATCCAAGAATTCCTAGTTTATATCACACCCGGCCAATCTGACCTCATCAGAGGTAAGACACCTAGCACCCTGCAAACTGCAGACTTGGATGACACCTTTTTCTGCTGGACTCCCCCAAACATGAAAAATATGACAGGACGCGATGCTAAAAATTGAGTTTGTGTGATAGAGACCCTGTGGGCAACTTTCTCATCCCTCCAACCTATGAAAACTCAGCGGGAGAATTCCCAGAGGATGACAGTGGCTGAGAAACTCTCCCCACGTTATTACAATGTTGAAAGGTTTCTCATTTACTGCCGGTGAAAAGTGTCCGTTGTGGCTTCTAATAAAAACCTGTGAAGCCACATGGGTGTAAAGTATTTTTTTTTCAACTTTTCAAGAAACTAGTGACAATGCTAAGTTCACTGTTTCAGCTTTGGGTGTGAAGTCTTTCACCCTATTTGTGATGGCAGGTTTACATCTGTGCTGTAACCTATTCTTACAGCCAAGTAATCAGAACTGGATTTCACTCACGGACAGCCTTTGTCTTTCTGGATGTCAGACGATTGCTCCAAACACGAAACGCGATGAACTCCATACACGTGGCTTACGTGTTAGTCTATGAGTATAAGCGTTCCACGTGGGTTATGCGAGGACTGGTTAGTGATCTTGCAAAGAAGGTAGGCTTCGGTATGATATGGAAATTGACAACACCCAGAGCACGGGAAGAGTTGGCAGCCCTGAGCGTGACAGTGGAAAGCCCCAGGAGGGGACCGTAACCCAGAGTCCACTGTGAAGACATCGTGGCCATCAGCATTTGAGTCGTCAGGTTGCAAACTTTGCTGGTTGCTTGTCCCCAGCATTTGCTTTTGTACAGCGGTTTTGACAGCTGCACTGCTCACAGCAAACTGCCACTGTCGTTTGTTCTGCTTCAGCGCCACTCGACTGTCACCGCCTGTCATGAGGCAAGAAAGCACCGAACCTAACGCCATCCGACAGGGTTTAATCATTCCTGTTACTCCTGTTGCCTGCAAGGCCACCTTGAAACACACAGCATGCAACTCGACTCTTCCTCCAGCACTTGTTTCATAGGCTTCCACTGTTTTGTTTTTGTTTTTTAAAGAGAGTGATGAGCTATATTCCTTTGATTAAAAAACATCAGAGAATTTTATGTATTTGCTAAAGAAATAATACTGAAATGTATCAATTAGGAACCAAACCCAATGAAACTGCAGCTGGCTTTCCGTCACCCTCTTCAAGCGGTAGCTGCTTTGCTCCTTACTTATTCTGCTGGAAAGAAGAGAGGGAAGATGTCTTTTGTTTCACCGGGAGAACTGGGCAGAAGAGAACTAGTTATTTATGTATTTATTTTGGATGTGGACCATTTTTATAGTCTTTATTGCATTTGTTACAATATTGCTTCTGCTGTAATGTTTTGGTTTTTTGGCCCCGAGCCATGTGGGATCTTAGCTCCCCGACCAGGGATCGAACACGCACCCCCTGCATGTGAAGGCTAAGTCCTAACCACCGAACTGCCAGGGAAGTCCCAAAAGAACGGGTTATTTCTTTGGCTAGAGAAAGCATATGGGGAAAGACATTAGCAACTTGTTTTTCCAGCCTCCCTTCATTTGGGAGAGCTTTATACCCATCGACTCACTTTTCCTAGGAGCTCCTTGCCTTGGTCGAGGGCCAACTCCTCTCGCACAGGGGCACTCACTGAGGAGTCGCTAGATACGTGGTGTGTCATCATGTATCTCCCAAGGAAGGTCTCAACTGCAGCTGGTGGGGCGATAGACACCAGCGATGATCTGTATGCTTTTCGCTCATGCAAATAAGAGCCTGCCCTCAGGGGCAATATTCCTCCACCGCAAAGGAGAGAAATCCAGCCAGTCTTGTCAACACTCCTAGTATCAAACCCGAATGGACCACGTGCTATCAGACACTGTGGTCTAGCTTCACAATGGTCCCCAGAGGATCCTGGGGCAAGAGAGCAGCATCGCAAAGGATAAAGCCACAGAGTTTTACGCGTTGACATCACTCGGCCACACATGCCGAGTAGGAGTATCCCTTTTGGAATACACGTTTGGGTTAAAAGTAGCTGGATTTTGGCCACATACACTGATAATGAATATAAATATTTGGTCTGATTTCTGCATGGCCACTTCAACGTCCTATGTTTAGATTCAAGCCATCCAGCTTAGTGTGCACATGCAAATTCTTAATTGGCTGAAAAACTTCTTAGTATTCGATGAGATGATTGATTGATGACGAGAACAATCTGAGTTCATTCCCTAGAATCATGTTATACTGGGAAAATCATTCCTTTATTTATATTTTATTGAGTAAAAATCAGGAAGGCTATAAAGAAGGAAAGAATCTTCATGAAACTAATACTTTCAAAAACTTTACAAAGGTCACAATAGAAGTAATGAGCTGAATATAGATAACTGAACTGTGAAGAACTAGGTATAAGATTACTAGGAACTGTTTTTTTTCTTCCTTTTAATTAGTACCAAAATCAAAAGCCACGAACAAAACCTGGTGTCTGGGATGCGGGAAAGGCCAAGGACATCACTGCCCTAATTTACTGGCACATGAACAACAGAATTGTCCACACAACTGCCACTGAGCTGCACCTGAAATCTGAGGCAGGAGAAACTGCGACGTGCTCACTGGCAGCCAGAAGACACCCAGGTTTGCACCTGAGAGCTGACTTTCTAAAATCTAACAAAACACACAACCTTGACAATGCCTTTGGAAAGGTGACAAAAAGTCAAGGGTAGGGTAACCCCTTGGCTCATCCACATTAATATCTCAGTTTTCTGGGGGCTGCAGGTAAGATTAATTAAAGCTCTTGGCTAATCATGGGATAGAAATGTCAGCCATGGGTTGCTATAGGACAATTAGCAACCCCTTACAGCTGTCCGGCTTTGAAATGAAAATCACGACGGTGATCATGTTTGCCTGCCCCCCATGTCCCGCAGAATCCGGTTCTGCCTACCTTTCCAGCTTTACTCTAACCGTCTCCCAGTCTCAAGCCTCAGGTTCTACCCAGACGGGAGACTGGCTTAGTAACTGTTAAACTTTTGATAAATTCCCACGGCTATTCCTCTGTTAAGGCCACTTCCTTTTGCAATGCCATTCCCTTCTTTATCACTTGAAATGTTATTCATCTTTTGATGGTAGATTTCACAATCTTTCTTATCCATGAAACGTTTTCTCATTTCTCCACTCAAGTACGTTCTCTCTCTACTGAACTTTCTAAAGCTTGTTATTTGTACTTTTCTTACAAAACTGGGTTACTTTGCATGGGTCTTCTCTCTACTGTATTGATATGATAGCAAGTGGAGAGCAAGACTGTATGATTTTATACGTGTGTGTGTGTGTGTGCACCTCTATATACACACACATTCGCAAATCACTGAGAATACAGAACCCAGTAAAGGCAAGTGGGAGGCATTCAATGAATAATAACATATTGTCATCCCTTGTATTTTGTTAAAACTAGAACAGATAACTTCAACTTTGCTTGTGTCTAATATGCTCTTGTGATTGTTGGTCTGGTTGCTAACTTGAAGCTTCGTGATTAGTAAACTGATTTATAGCTTCAAAGATAGCTTCAACATCTGCCAACATAACTACGTCTATAAAAAATGTTTTACAAGGAATATGCTTGTCAATTTTATAAGGTTGCTTCCTTTCCCCACATCGTTTCACTGCATAAATGAATCAAGCCTCACTAACCCCCAAATTCCATTAACTGAAGAGCATTCCCTGGTGTTGCCTGCTGGCCGAGGAGCCCCAGTCCAACATTTTGATGATCACGTGCATAACACAGCACCTCCCTGGTCCCTCGTGATGGTATGACAGGCAAGGGCATCTCTAAACCTCTCTGCCATCTGCTTGTTCAAGGTCAAAAACAAAACTCCATGAAAATAATAACTAGTGCCTAAAACATTTTTTTCTGGGGGCTGAAATTGTGGAATATGCCACACATATGACCCACGGTATCATTTCAACAGTGGCTCATTGCCGATTGCACGGCAAGTCAGGCTGAGTCATCGGCAGGCGGTCTTGCAGGTAAGAAAAATGGCTTCAGCCCAAGCACCAACCTGCACATACATTTTTATACACTGAACGCAGGATAAATCCATCTTTTTTCTCATTTTTGTAAAACAACTGTGGGTATTATCCAAAACTAGCTGACTGTTAACCAGACAACTGGCCAGATCGATAACGTTCCACGTGGACCCTGGCTGGTGCGTCCCCATCTGTACGGCCTGCTGCCTGCCTGTTCTGAATTATGGAGAGCAGGGCAGGGGATCCAAGCGAGAAGGGTTCCATGGCAGAGGTCGCCTCTGCTCTCGCCTGCTTGGGGGAGATATTTTTCTCTTTTATGCTTTGATAGTGTCGCTGATTAGAGACGGTTCCAACCCCTCTCCTCACTTTCAAAGTATTTCTGTGTGAAGAACCCCTGACCTAGAGTTCGTGGAGGACCAACTGCACGTGTGATTCACCTTCGGGTGTCCTAATGCTAGTTGTACACAAGCGTTTCAGTCCCTTCTTGTCTTTTGTGTCTTACTTTCTTACGCTTCAAAACTTGGGGACTCTTATTTCCTTCAGACAAATAGTATAACATTTGATAAGCATGGAAATGTACTTACGGATGAAGCATGACCACACACTTACACGTCAGCTGTTAGTTTTCAGCTCTGAACTCTCAACCTCTGTTGTGTGAGTGGCAGCAGGTAAAGGCTTTAAACTCTTTCCAGCAGATGGAATAAGTCTTGTCAGTTGTTACCTTGCCACTGAGCTATTTTTTGGTTTCTTAATTTTTTTCAGTACTCTTTTTTTCTTGGTTATATATTACTTGCTATGAGTTTTTAAAAGATACAATTTTTTAAAATATATTTTGGAAGCAAAAAGAAATTTCTAGCAACTGTTGACTTTTTTTTTTCTTAATTTTACTCTCTGTTCTGGGCTGTCTATGCAGCAGGGTTTGAGAAAATAAAATTGGGGTGTGGTGTTCATCATTTTCACACCAAATAATAAAATGATACCACTGTGGCTTGAGATGATAAGTATTATTTTCTCTATTTTGGTCTTGATTGGTACCTACATTCCACTTTTAATCCAAATGTGGTAACAAGGAATTCAACAGCTTCTATGATGAATGACCTTGTCAGAAACGAGGACTCATGTCTGCTGAGCTGCTACAGTGGAGTGAATCATACTTGGGTACAGCCCGAGGTTGGGAATATCAAAACCAACTGTCTAAATATCAAAACCAACTGCCTAAATGAGGAATAGGAGTCCAGGCTGCTGCTTTTAAGTCAAAGACCTTAAAAATAGCAACTTCGGTGAAGAAAATTGAAACAAAAAGCAGGAAAAGGGTGTTAGGAATGAGATAGGAGTCAAGTTGACGGATTACAAAAAACACATAGATACACCTAAAGAGAGAGGCTCATGCACGTGCAAACATGTTATGATACGAGCTCTGGGTCTTCTTTCCTACCTGTGCTTTATTGACAGGTCAGCATTTTTTCCCCCAAAAGATCATGACAGAAGTACTCCATCAAAACCCTCAACCCCACTCCAACACACAGACAGTTGAATGTAATGGAAGGAAACTAAACGTGGGTGAAGGGAAAAGCAGGTTCCTGCTCCGTGGCTATGATCCTGGGGTCTTTCTGCAGAACTGACTGCTGGTCTTGGGTGTGATAAGCCTGGTGCTCATGACTGTTACTCCAGAGCTTACTCCTGTGGTTGCACTTCTGAGAACGTGTAATGGGTTCTGGAGCAGAAAGGAAGTTCCTAACGAGGGCAGTGGAAGAAATTTAAGAGTCCTGGGTCACAGACTGGGAAATGGCAGGGTTTTTTTAGAAGAACTTTGTGATGATTAAATTCCGTATTTAAAAATAATATTCTGACTCAAGTCCTGCAGGAGACAATATGATTCACTGAAAATAATTTTGCTTTCAAATCATGGTCTTGAGTTAGAAGACCGGACCCACCTCTTACTTACTGAGGATCTCTATAAACCTGTATTTCTTGATCTGGAAATGAGCACTAATCCTGCAGTGTTATTATAAATATGGGTAGAATGATGTTGAATCCCTAGCATCGATCTTCTCACAAAACTAGTGCTAATAATTTTTCCTAATAAACAGAAACCTATAAAAAGCAATTTTTTTTTTTTTTTTTTTTTTTTTTTTGCAGTACGCGGGCCTCTCCCTGATGTGGCCTCTCCCGTTGCGGAGCACAGGCTCCGGACGCGCAGGCTCAGTGGCCATGGCTCACGGGCCCATGCCGCTCCGCGGCACGTGGGATCTTCCCCGACCGGGGCACAAACACGCGTCCCCTGCATCGGCAGGCGGACTCTCAACCACTGCACCACCGGGGAAGCCCTAAAAAGCAATTTTTAATCTCCCTACTGAGTGATACGATCAGTTAACACTTAGGCGTGGTGCCTCTTTGAACAAGCTTGTAGACCCAAACAACAACCAGTGAAATGATTATTTTCACAACTTATTACATTCTAAAATACCTTAAAGTAATTATGTCTCTGTAGAAGTAGACAGAGATTAAATCAAGGATGTCTTACTATAAAAACTAAAACAAAGAAACTGATAATCCTTTTCTAAAAATGCACAGGTGTTTTTCATTTAGCCTCATCACATCTGGACCCTTGTTCCAAGCTAATAGTATAATGTCATATCATGGTCCTCTAAGAATAATTCTACGAGTTTCTGTTACACTTTCTAAAAATTACCCATCGTGTGGGTTGTCCAAAACTGACACAATAAACCTTGGAGAAGAAGTCAGAGACAGCTGGAGTCTCCCATACTAAGAACTTTGGAGTAAAATCCTACTGAGCTATAACTCCAGCAAAGGATCCATTGGAGCCACTGGGTAGAAAAGTCAATCCTGCCTAATTCGACTGAACAGAAACAAGAAAAAAGTGCTAAAAATGGTTTTATTTAATTGTTGTGATAGACCCATGGACCTAATACAAGTGATAGAATGGGTAAAACCATTAAGTACTCAAGATGAATTTTCTTTGGCTTTCCCTACCTTTTTCATCATTTAAGACACATATTAGGCACCATATAAGACATGGTCGCTTCTTGCATAAAGAACTCATCATCCTCCCTTTTCTTTGGGTTCTTCTACCCCGTGACCATGAAATCTGTGTGTCTTCAAGCCACCTTCCAGGAGCTAAGGACCTGTCACAGTAACACCTAGCTCAAGTTTCAGGGCTGGAAACTTTCTCTTCTCACATCCATTAAGACACTTGTTTTTTGTGTCTCATTTCCTCTCTGTTTTCTGTTACGGATCAAAGCAAACCCATAACCTAAATCTACTACTTTGGCAAACAGACAGACTAATGGATGAATACCTGATAACTGGGTTCTGTGTCATTGACTTGGGAGAGACTTGATTTTAATAAGGGACTATTCAAGACCAAAACACTAACCTAGAGGTGTAAATAATTAATGGTCTTATGATAAGACATTAAGAGGCGTATTTTGGGCAGGTGGGTGTTTCTAGAGGCCCTTTAAAAATATTTTATACTTGATCTATATATTAAGTTCTCTCTGGTTATCACACTTCTAGAAAGAGGTCAAATTTGGTGATAAAACACATTAATTTTAAGGAGAACCTGAGACAAAATTAATGGACAAAATTAATGGACTTTTATCTTGCGATATTCACAAAAGAAGTCGAACTTGTCAACACCACAGCCATCTTAAAAAGTATACAATATTGGCAATGAAAGCACAAAACTATAATAACTTTAAAAAGAAATTGTCTTTTGAAACACTGCTAGACAGAGTGCCCTGCAGATGAAAAGCAAGTAGACTTTCTGCTTATTACAATCACATACTCTCCCTCAAACATTTCTCTTTTGAATGGGAAAAAATGAGTTTTCCTCTTCTAAAAGAAGCAGTATTTCGAACAATGTGTTTTCTTGTGATAAGAGATCGGTTTTAATGTCTTTACAAAAGAGGACTTTCAAAATGGTATGTTATGGGGGAAAGCGTTAGGATTACAAATCACACTGATTTTAAAAGGACCCAAAATTCTGTAAAATTGTTCCACCCTTTGCCAAGTTCTTTCAGGGAGATGCATGTTTTTCTGGAAGGTTTGTGGTAGAGTTATTTGTTAGTTAGCATTGCTTTGTAAGGAAAAAATAAAGCCTAAAAGGACCCCTCTTAGGGAAGAGATATGGGAACATATGTATATGTATAACTGATTCACTTTGTTATAAAGCAGAAAGTAACACACCATTGTAAAGCAATTATACTCCTGTAAAGATGTTAAAAAAAAAAAAAAGCACCCTTCTTAAAATTTCTCAAAACTTAGCTCCAACCATTTTCCCCTAATTATAGGGGGGAAAGTCAGTGTATCATCTTCCTAGGAATCTCCTCTATATTAATACTGTTTAGAGAGCAATCCACTATGATGCCAACTTTACTCTATTTTCCTGCTATATTTCCCCCCCAAATAAATGCTTTTCTTTAGCCTCTTGATCTTACAGCATTATAGTAGAGATCCTCTAACACAGAATTTAATAAATATATTCAACCTACATTTCTCATTCTGCAAAGTTATTTGAAAAATATTTTAGAATTATTCTATAATGTTCTAGATTTAAATTACAGTGTAATAATTTATGGGCGGTGTACGCAATGACATCTGGCCCCTGGCCTCTTGTCTAACAATACAGTAGACAAGAATGATTACTCCATAATTCACACCCTGTCATGTCTTATTGCTTAATTAAAGCACAACCTTCCTCTACATGACAAGCAATTGGACTGTTAACATTACAGATGATTATCCAGCCCAGCATATTTTATTTTTACAGCGTACTCTTTTTGTGAAATGAGGGTGCTTACTTCAGGTACACCTACCTCTGAAAACATGAAAAACCTGGTTCTTTACTTACCTTCTGGCTCTTGTGCAAATTGCCACTAACAAAAACATGGGCAAAGTATTAGATGTTACAAATTAGTAATTTAAATATTGAAATAACAGCCCAATATCTATCAAGCAAATTAACGAATGGGTTTGATGGCCTCTGAGTGTAACCGTTTCTTTTCTCTGTTCTTCTTTTTTTTTGGCCGTGCTGCATGGCATGCGGGATCTTAGTTCTCTGACCAGCGATTGAACCCGTGCCCCCTGCAGTGGAAGCGCAGAGCCCTAACCACTGGGTTGCCAGGGAATTCCCTTTTCTTCTATAATTGATCAAGCAAACACTAGGGGTGATGCCTATGTGCTGGTACTTGTAAAATACATAAATGTGTAGGGTCTGTACAAGAAAACCTTAAAACTCTACTGAAGGACTCAGAAGAGAGTAAGAAAGCGACAAAAGCTAGTCATCATGTGAGTAAGAATATCGTCGAGTGCAAAGGGATGGATTTTCCTCAAATCTATGAATCTGACAGTAATTCAATACAAATTTAAAAGTCAACAGGATTTTTTTTACCTTGATAAAGTGATACTAAAATGTTTAGGTTAAAGGATAAGTATTCAAAAATTGCTAGAAGAATCCCTGGGGAGGAGCAATGAGCATCATCTGGTGATGTCCTTTATCATAAAATATATCCCAAATGGTACAATAAGTAAAAGAGTTTGGTACTGGAGAAGATATGATAAGAAAGATCAATGCAAATCTGGAAATAAACACAAATGCATGTAGAAATTTAGATGACATTAGTATTTGAAATAAAAGGGATAGAAACATTTGGTTAACTATTTGAAGAAAAAATAAATAAAGCTGGACCCCTATCTAATTCTTTACAGCAAATAAATCTCAAATGGGTCAAAATTTAAATATGAAAAATGGAACCATATAAATTCTAGAAGGTAAATTCATCTATAAGCTGACAAGATGTTTTTACACAGGATGCAAAATCCAGAAGACATAAAGAAGAGATTGAAAAAAATAGCCAAGAATAGTATAACTAAAATCAAAATGCAAATGAAAATCTCAGAGAAAACATGTTTAATATGCTTGAAAAAATAATGTTCCTAATTTAAAAAATATTCCAATCAAACACAAGAAAGATGATTACCACAACAGAAAAAGAGTCAAAAATTAGGAAAGCTATATTCTTGTTTAAAATTGAAGTAGCATTAGTTTATAACATTATCTAAGTTTCATGTATGCAATATTATATCAATGTTGTGATATTGCACTGCAAATCTTGAAAGATGTTACCTTTGGGGGAAACTGTGCAAAAGGTAAAGGGGATCTCTCAGTATTATTTTTATAACTGCATGTGAACCTACGTGGTCTCAAGATTAAGTTTAATTTTATAAAGGACAAAAAAACTAGGAAAGACCATATACAGGAAGAGAAAATTTCTAATACCCAAGAAACACATGAAAATAGAATCGCTTTTAGTCCAAAGGCAAATACAAAGAACTATGATAACTGATGTTGGTGAAGATGAGGACGGTAAGGAAAGTAGCTGCTCTCATCCACTGCTGACAGAACTAAAATGTGTCTAATCTTACTAGAAGGTGATTAAGAGACAGATACATATACATCTCCCGTAAGATGTTATAGAAAAACTTGAACGAACTTTTTGGCCAACCCTATATAATATATGCAAATCTTAAATAAATTCTCATGCTCTGTGACCCACTAATGCTAATTTACTTTGTGAATATAGCAGCGAAGATTTCTCAAATATAAATATATACAGAGATATGTTACAGCATTGTTGCTAATAGTGAAAAATTGGAAATAACTAAAGAGTCCATCAATGGAGAAACGTTCTGACTAACTGAATTTTGGCACGTTCGCGAGGGAGCAGCTGTTAAAAAGAATGAGGCAGATATCTGTGAGCCAATATATATCAAAATTAAGGGGGAAAAAGCAATGTGCAAGACAGTGGGTATATATGTTTCTTTTGTATAAGTAAAAAAATACTAGCCAATCATCATCCTATCTATCTCCTAGGTCAAAGGAGATAGATAGGATGGTGAAGGGGGGGCAGATACGTCAGGGTGCGGGGAAAGGCTTATGCGGTCTCCATCTTCTAAACCTCTTGGGCTTTGAGTAGGGATGGCTTGACCTCAGCTCCACCTGGCAGTCCCCCACCATGTCATCCCTTCTCTATGTGCTTTTCTCTACCCTGGTAGCACAGGGGCTGGGCGGTGAGCTTAGTGCCCGGGACTGTCCAGGCAGTGAGGAGCACATCAGAGACCCACGAGCCTGTGAGTACTTCTCTGGACCGTTCCCTCCCTTGGCCTTGAGGATGGGAAGCCACCCAGACCCACCCCTGCTCTTACTTAGCGGCATCTAAATAAGTAGAGGCATAGGTATAAATAAGTAGAACAAGGTAAGCGGACAAACAGCTGGACATAGGGGATTAATAGCCAGATAGTACAACATTCCTAGCCTTCCTATCCTATTGCTTACAGACCGCTGTTCACTCCCCCGCTCAAATACCCCATCTTGGACTAGCGCGCCACTAGGTTGTATCACACTTTAAAGCTACTCCTTACCAACCTCCCCCAGGCCCTCTTCTGCGCTCCTTGGAAATTTTTTACCCGAGTCCATTCTCACTCTTTCTAACATTACTCCTGTCAAATTCCAGGTGATCTGGATATCCACATTGATCCTTGCACAGCAAACCTAGCCTCTTAGACCTGAGCTCCGAAGTTCCTGGACTCTTTTTAACCTCTTTTACATGGTCACAATATTGACTTTTTCCATCACAAATGACTGAGATCTCAATTTTAAGCACTCCATTCTTTAGCACCGACCCCCTCCTCATCCCAGCTCATTCCCTAAAGGCCTGGAACTCCTTCTGCGACGGTGTTTACAATCTTTTGATCCTAACGCCATTCCTCTGCCTCTCACCCCTCATTTCGTACCCAGTGTAAATTCCACAACCTTATGCTGTAATCATCCCTTTGCGTATGCCGTCAACTCATTCACCCAGCTTGAGCTCCTTGATATTCCCTTGGCAGAGCTCCAACCACTGTGCCACCGACTCTGCCTGCTCTGTACCTGCCCCTGCACAACTGAGTATGGTGAGTGAATACGGTGAATGAAAGCCACGCAACCTTACGCACTGGTCTTATCCTAAATTCCTGACCACTAACCTCCATGGCACCTTCGTGCTTCTGGTTTCTCAGGTTATTTTCTCAGTCTACTCACGTTCCCTTCCATCACGATTTTATACGCTCTCCTCCACCTTCAAACCTCCACCATCCTCAGTGTCAGCGTATGCCCTTGCTTCTATTGCATTAAGACAAGCGGACAAGCTAGAAGAGATCTTCCATAAGGTCTCTCCTCATCTGCCCACCTTTCTTCGTTTGCACTTGTTGATGCCAACTTCTCTTCTCTGGACCTCCCTCCACACTTGCCTGAAGCCTGTTGCTCTCTCACCTACATACAAAGAACTCCAGTGGATCTTGCATCAGCAATTCCCCCCCCTCATTGATTGAATTGCCCTTACCAAATATAAAACATACTGTTATTGTTATTATCTCAAAGGAAACAAAACTTTCTCCCCACTTCTAACTATAGATACCATCTAATTTTTTTCTCCATTTATAGCCAGATTCCTTCAAAGAGTGATCTGTACAGATTACTTCTAATTTTTCTCTTCTCGTTCTCTTGAGCCAATGTCAATTAGATTTTCTCTCCCACCACACCACAACTGACCTAACATTGCGAATCCAATCCAATCTTCAGGTTCCTCGATATAAGCACAACATTTGCAAATGGCTTCCACATGGTTTCCAGGAAACCACTCTTTTCCGGTCTCCCCCTCTTCATTGGGTAAAAGCCTCAGACTCCTGACTTCTCGACACCGGGGCGCTTGTGTCTAAGCCCTGGGTCCTCTTTTCTTCTCTACCCACAATGGCTCCTCTAGTGATTTCACCCCGTTACGTGGCCTTAAATACCATCTATATGCTGAGAATTCCTATCTCTAACCAAGACCTAAACCACAGACTGTTGCTGTAGTTGGCCTCACATCTCAGACCCAGTCCATCACAAATTCTGACAGTGCCAGCGTCAGAATACACCTGGAATGGAAAACGACATACTGCCACTGCTTCCTCTACCTTCCTGGCTCCAGCCACCGTCATCTCTTGCCTGGATGATTACAACAGTCTTCTAACTACTGTCCCCATTTCTGTCCTTTCTCCTGCTTAGTCTAGTATCAACATAGCAACTGGGGATGTCCTTTGAAAACATACATCAGGATCACCTTATCTCTCTGTTCAAAACCATCCAATATTCCACATCCCGAAAATACAAAATCTTTTAAAAGCTTCCCACGTTACATGGATTAGAAGCTAAAACCTGCTAGTATCTCCAGCTCTGTGACTCTCCGATGCTCTTCCGCTCTCCTGCCCGTCCCAGCTCTCTTAGTTCCTTTTCACTGCTTTCCTCCACCCGGGAGGGCTTTCCTCAAAGCCTTTGCGTGTGCTGTTTCTCCTGCCTGGAGCTCTTTCCCAACGACCCACTGGGTTCCTTCTCTCCTCCTTCAAGTCTTTGCTTAACTATCACTTTCTCAATAAGACCTTCAAGTCATCCTTCCTTGTTTTACTTTTTCCATACTATTACTTCTCTCTCTCTCTCTCTGTCTCACACACACACACACACACACACACACACACTCACACACATACACACAGTCTTATTTATTCTGTTTATAGTCTGTTTCTCCCCACAAGAATGTAAGACCCATGAAGGCCAGAATTTTTAAAAATTTGTTTTGCTTCCTGTTACACCCTAGCACCAAAAATAGTGCTTGATATGTAAGAAACTCTGAATAACTATTTGTTGAGTGAATGCATAAATGATAGGTAGATATTTAAAGGGATATGAATTTCTGTGGAAGAAAAATTATAACTAGTAATTATTTGAGGGGAAATAATTTTTTTAAATGTACTTTTTTTCCCTAATCATGTACATCATTAGTTTTTGTTATTTAAAATTTTAACAAAAATGATATTAGCATGGATATTACAGGATGTTGTAGGATATTTGTTGGTTTTTTCAAAAAACAAGGTAACAAATTTTATTAATAAATCTTCAAGATCTTTAAAATTGTTATTAAAGTTACAAGAAATTAACCCAGAGATCAAACAGTAGAATAATGAATTGCCCAGCTAACTGAATAGTCCCGCATCTAAAGAGTTATATAAATTCCAAATGAAGACATAGTATAAGAAACCTTTCAGGTGATTGAAGCAAGTGACTGAAGCAGTACGTATATAAGTGATCTGTTTCAAAGACCAGAGAAACATTTACCGAGGATTTTTGGACACTGCAATGGTAGAGGGTGACCAGCATGTCTTTTGCTATGTTCATTCATGTACTGGCTAGTAACAGTATGCTTGTGATGAGATGTAGGAATTGGAATCGTGGATCTGATGGTCCATGTTCAGAAACAGAACAGAGTAAGAACTGATTTGATTAGCGTGAGTGATAGGCTATTATGTTAATGGCTCCATTCCAGGCAGCGTGGCCCCGGACATCTCAGTGCTGACTGGGCTCCGTCTCATAATAACTTACGACTTTCTGTCAGGCACCAGCACTTTGATTATCCAACATATATGAAGACAAAAGCTGATACTAATTCAGGTACCTTTGAGCAATCTGAATCCAAAGGTATGTTCCACACAGTACGATGAAAGAATGTTGAGTTTTTGTTAACTGCATGAAAAATATGTGAATTCAAGTAGAATTTTCTGCCAATTTATGAACATATGGTTACTTTCTACTAATAAATATTTCTAGGGGTATGAGACTAACGAAGCACACAGTGATACTGCCTTTTCATCATTATTAAAGATATAAACTCTCAAGAGATATGAAGAGATGTAGGTCATTCCATGCATAATTTCATACAAAGCCACTTCAACTAGCAAACCTTGCTCAGTACATAATAGGTGATGAAGGAATGTGGTCTGAACACATAATAGCAGAAAATCAAAATGAACACTTAGGATTTTTGAGGGCCATGTTTCCTGCTCCTTCCACCTAAATAATTTTTTTAATAGATAATGCTCTATTACTTATATTTCCATGGCCTTGATACACTGTGTTTGGGTCCTGCTAGCCACCCAATAATAAAAGGATCTAAGTAAAGGAGCTAGTCCATTTTTATTCCATTTCAGTCCTAGCGAGATAGTCTTGATGCTAAAAGCATTTTATATTTTTTACGAGATGATCAGCTCAAGATTTTCTGATCTCCCTCAATTTTTCTCCACTTCAGGTTTTCTCACAGATAATAATAAAGCCATTTTGATAGAAATGTAGCCATCTTACGATTTTCTTTTTAAGTAGAGCGTCATATTTTTCACAATTTGAAACAGCAGGCACAGCAAAGTGCACTGCAGTGGAAAGAGAAGAAGTGTGAGAGCAACACGTTCTCCTGAATTTTCAGGAATCCAAAGTCCTAAAAGAATTCTTTTTGATTTTTGCTGCTAGGACACGGTAGTTCCCTAAATACTTCTGAATCTAACCCTGTTTCCCTCTATCACTTTCTTCTCTATTTCGGCCAGTACTGATTTTTTGGAATGTTTGGGCTCTGTATTTTACTTATTACTTCTAAAACTTACTGCAGTGGTTCTATTGTTTGGAATTTTTTTCCTTTTGTTCTCACTGTTTGCTTTTCCACTTCTATTCATTTTGACGTATAACCATTAGGCTTAAACATTCCTCAATCTAGTTTTCTTTGTGGTCTTCATCCCTTTACTCTCACCTTTTAAAATTTTACAAAGTAAAACTCAAGCTCTATTTGTATTTTGTCTGAATAATACATATATTTTAATGATATATTTTAAGTAAATAATTTAATATCCCATATTATTCATATATCCTTGACAAAAGTTGAAACACTGTTTTTTCACAATTTTTGAAAGAGTTAAAAATCTGTGAATAAAACTTTCAGATATAAATGAAGACATCTAATATGGTGTAATCATCTTCAATTTTAGCAAATAGCCCTGTGCTTGAATTTTATTTTAGACCATTAAACCACCTAGATTATATCAAATGGTTTTTAGATATTGTGAAAGTGAGACCCTCAGAATACCTCTAAATTTCTTTCAGAATGAAATAAACATAAAAGAAATATTTCAGTATGGTCTTTAGGTGTGTTTACAGTTAGGTACATTTCCGAAAACTAAACTCAAGGACTAGGATTGGATTTGATTTCAAACAATCCCTCCGTAGCATATGTGCTGGTTGCTATGCAACACAATTTAATACCAACAAATGATGCCAAGTGATTTTTGCATACTATAATTGGCTTGTAAGTTTTGCGGCTTGAAAATTGCGAAGAGAGGTGGTTATTTAAATTTCAATGGCTATGTTAAAATGCTACTTTTTTAATTAAAAAAAAAAAACAACTATAATACAAAACCTACATCTTAAAACTGAAGAAAAGACCTGACTTCTGTGATAATAAATGTGCAACAGTCTGGAAAGTTTCTCTTTCACTCTTTGGGAAAGCAAAGAACATATTTCAATAACTTTTTCCGCTGGTCTACTCACCTAGCTTCTCTGATGAGTTGGCTGTAGGAAGCCTGTGTAGAGGCAGGGCTCAATTAGTGTAATTTATGTATCCTCGGACGTCAATCATTCCTGTTGAGAGGTGGGACTCCTAAGCTCTCAGTGCATTAATTAAGAGCTTATCTCAGCAGAGCCATCTTTCTACCTAAGGACCAAAAAGAAAGTTTTAATTAGATTTTTAAAAGCAAGTATGTCATCTATGAAAGCAAGTATAGTTCTTTAGTTAGTCTGTGAGGCCACAACTGGAAAAGAATATTGCAAACCATACAAAGGGCGCCTGTTTTCAATCATCTGTGATGTTATAAGTAGGTGGGGAGCGTCAATCTCCAACACCGGCTTCCGTCCTTGGACCACCACCTCCTGTAAATAACTGAAGCTTTGACTACGTTGTTTCATTGCCAACATAATTACTGGACCCTTGTCTAATTATTGATGCAGAGCTGATGCTGATGAAGTGCAATTACAACGTTGAGGACAGACAGTATTTTTCTCTGATGGCTGACTTTTTGTTCCAGGCTAGCTTCTGACTGAATATGCAATGGGCCACACAATGCAAGTTCAGCAAAAGGGAGTGAGGGAACTTGCACAACACATCAGTTTCATGGGTTCAGTGATGGAGTGAGTGTGCTGTTGCTGGCTAACCTAAAAACACAGGGACTCAAGAGAGGTAAAAACTTAGCTAGGCTCATTGGTGTCAGCTGCTTGAGAGGTTGTTCTACTGGAATGGCTTGTGTGAGGCCATCAAACACACTCCTTAGGGCTCACTTGGGAAATAATAGATACATTATTGATTAAAATATTTATAAATTAAGGGAGGGAAACAAATTTTAAAAGCCAGTTCAGATTCTAGAAGGGAAATATATCTACTAATAGCTATTAACCCCTCCCCCTCCATAATTAAGGGGGGGTCGGGATGCATGCTTAGGAGAACAAACACAAACGCGTCTGCCAATGTCAAGGAAAAAGGAAATAGTGAAAACAAAAGGAAGAAAAAATACTGAACAATAGGAACACTGCAATAAGTTGTAGAAATAATGAATAAAGGACCAAACCTAAACTTTCAGAAAAATCAGCACTGAAAACAGTAGCAATGCAAAATTTCTCTTTTCGGAAAAGTTACAGGCAAGGGGGACATATAAACCCAAGCACAGTGAGCACAAAATAAACAACGTGGTGATTACAAGGGTGTTTCTGACAGCCGGACTAGCAGCATGGACAGATGCTTCGGAGAGCAAGACTAGCTCTGTTCCAGGGTCCCTGTTGCTATGATATTTCATTTTGTTTTTCTAAGGGAAGGTGTCTAGGAAATCCAGTTACTGTATAGCCTATAAATTTACCCCCCAAGTAGCATACTTGACATGCACTGAATAACAGCCGCAAAGCTGACAAAAGAAACTATAGACTTTACAGGTATGTGGTTTGTGCCGTATGTTTCTAAATGATAGTGTACGATGAAAACATTACTATACAGACACTTTGTCAGAAGAATAAAGTTGGAAGGTTGTAACCCATCATTTATGCTAATGTCCATAGATATTTTGCAGTCCTTTCTCCACTCTTTCCCTCACATGTTTTCCCAGATATTTTGCCTCATGTATGGTACTGTATAATGGTTATTGCACAATGCATTCAGTAGTACTCCCCAGATACAATTTGGTAATTGTGCTGGTTACACCAATCGTGTGTGCCTGATAAATTTATGTAATACAAACATCCTGCCTTGGAATACCTATCTTGTGTCCTTCAATGCGTCTTTTTTTTGCATTTAAGCCAGGGTATATTACAACGTCCAATGACCTCCTGAGCATCTTATACTCAAGGATGTCTAAATGGTAATATTCATACATACAGTTTTATGTTTTATGATTGTGTGAAATTTGTTTGCCGCAGGAATCTCTTTGTTTCCAATGTTTAAATTATGTTTATGATAGACTGAGGGCAGAACACGGTGAAATGATCAGATATTTAGTGCAGTTGTTTTCAAAGGAGGAAAACATCAGGATGTGCCTTGCCATGGGTTGCCAGCCTTTTTTTTTTTTTTCCTGAAGAAGTCTGGGAATCTGAAGGCTGCTCCCAGTGACAGTGACCAGGGTCATTGCTATACATTCCCCGTCAGTTCCTATGGGCCATGTTTCTCAATTAAGAACGTGACAGAAGGAATAGGCTTCAGAGCAGGCAGTAAATTTGGGGGCTTTTAGTCAAATATACGAATTTTCTCACTGCTTAATTTGCAGCTGCAAAAGGACCTAACTTTAGGATTTGGAGTAAAAGTTAAGTCTTTTCCTGAATGAAAATTTCCTTGTTATTTTATACAACATTTTCTCAACTTAATGAGACCTTTTGAGTCAGCTAAAGTAGAAGGCCAGCTGGAATTACAGCTGGAACAATGTATCCGATATATTATACCCTTTGTGATTTGCTCTGAAATTGATTGCAGTGTTGCCATGGCATCCCAAGGGAGAAGCCCTGGTCTGTGTTTGGAGAATGGCAACTGGTGGGAGACCTGGGTTCATCTTCTGCCCTGCCTGTACCACAGGAAATTGCATCATTTCTCAAAGATTCTGTTTATGATGCTACCAGACCCGTGCCTTAACCCAAGACTCTCATCTCCTCAGAAAGTGATTCTCTGTTCCTAGCTACATGCTTCCATGATGACAGCTGTAGGGCAAGGAAGTCTATGACCTTGTTTCTTCTCCTAAGGCTTTGGTAAGCCTCCCCTAGGTCCTGGCAATCTGGCAGGGGTCACTGACGTTTATCAATTTGATGAACTGGGGGCTGATAAAAAAAAAAAAAAGTGAGCGCTTGTAGTGACATCTCAGAGCCTCGATCTGTTTCAATTTAAATTTTAATTTATTCACTATCTAAGGGTAGCATAGCTGGGATTGGTATTATTGTTTCTTAAATGGTATTTGAGTGTATATGCTCACATGAAGCTATGTGGCTCAGAAAACAAAGACTTAGAATGTACTTACTCAGAATAGTTTTTACCAGATGGACCAGTAAATTCTTTTGAACATTTAGCTAATTCCTTCAGTGAAATCAGTCACACTAGCATATATTAATTTGCCACATTTTCTATACTCGTGGGACTTGTATCCAAAGGCAAACTATAATGAAGCTGTAGATAAAATGACCCAGTTTTGTGTTGTCTTATTACTAGTGATTAAGTGTGAAAGAGTAGGATTTACTGTCTGACCTCCTCTATTCTTTTTGAGAAATTATATTAGAAGGAATAAAAATTCCTTTTTTAAATATATTGTGAGAAAAAAGAGAGACATTACAATGGAACATTGGGTTCAAATACACAGGTATCATTAGCAGTATAACCTGGGACTTTCAGTAGCCTTGAAATGATGAAAACACCAACTTTGAATCTATTTTATAATTGAGATTCGCAATTGTGAAATGATTAGAGATTTTCATGTTTCTGTTAATGAGATTTAATACAGAAAACTTTACCGATACTAATTCAATCTAGTAATGCCAAAGAAAGACAAACCAAGTCTAGTGTCTCAGAATGTGTAGGTTTGGGGAACAAGACAGAATATTCTGCAAAGTCTACTCATTTAGACAGATTGTTTCCCCTAAGCTGGGTGGGTTACCATTCTTTTACCTTTGGCATTTTATTATTCAGTTTAATGCTGAAATATTTTATTGTACCTGAACCTAGAGGTTTTCCACTTTAACGTATTTATAAGAAAATAATAAATAAATGAAGATTTAGTCCAGTCCTGATGTCAGGATTGTAGTAAGTTTCATTTTTTTTTTTTCAGATTTCCCCAGTTTTATTTACGTGTCTGTATGTTAAGTAGTACACAATTTTTTTTTTTTTTTTTAAAAACCCACTTTTCCCAATTCTGACTGAGGAAAAGTGATTAGTTTGTAGCTACTTTCTTGACATTTGAATTGTTTGGGAGAGAACAGTCCTCAAGTTTTCTGGGCATTAGGTTATATAAGTGATGTCAAGTACTATCTTCTTGTACTGAATGTCTCAGTTACCAAATTTTTTTCTTGTAACTCTTCTTCAAGTTTAACAATAATTGGGCGGAGGGGCAAAAATTAATGTACTTCATTGAGAACCTGTTCTAATGTAATTTTTGAATTAAAGATCAATCTTTCATAATAACAAATCTGGCAGTTAGTGAAACTATTCAAACGCTTTAGGGGTAAAGTATTGTGGTGAAAACAGTAGGGGAAATGCATATTTCTTTATTTATTTTTAAACAATGTTTTCTTGTTTACCCTGCTTTTTGTATTTTCATGTAGATTCTATATGTGGGCATATTAGCATATGTTACCCAGACGTGTTAATTGCATCTTTATTAAGTCAACTGATTTTCTTTCAAAGAAGATTGAGAGTAGAGAACGTTTTAATACTTAACAAATATTCAGTAGTTCCAATAATCTTGTAAATGTCATGACATTTGGAGAGCTTCACTTTCATCAGGCCATTTCCTTAAAATTCCTGTAGAAACTATACATAGGATATTTTTAAGAGAGTTTTTGGCTATTCTATAGTCCATGTCTATTCTCTACCAATAATCAAGACTTATGTCTCCTATTCTCATATTCTCAATAACCCTAAGCAAAGGAGAAAAATAATGGACTTTTTTTCAGTCATCTAAAAACTCTTGAGACTTAGGATCACATTTAACCAGTTATACTTTCACATAAAATATGAATCACTTTGAAAATTGGTCTCCTTCAGGCAAAATCACCAAAACAACAAGTCTGTAATTGAATACAAATGCATACATATGTCTGTATATTTGCATGGATACGTTTAATGCCAAGTAAAAGTCTTCAACTTCTTCCACTGTCAGTACTAAGACATGTACGTATGTGGTTATGTGGGGTATAAATGAAACATGATGGATTCTTTCACACTTGTGTTTATTCAGTACATTGTTATTGAGTCCCCAGATAAGTGCCAAGCACTACGCTGTATTCTGGGGACAAGATGATGAGCAGAACAGATGAGGACGCTGCCTTCATTAAGCTTCTATATATATATATATATATATATACACACATAAAATAATGGTTACCCAATACCTCAGTACATTTATCCATTAGTCCCTACATTTGTCTATTTTATGTACCATGCATCCTAACACTATTATCAATCCAGTGATTTTTCACTTCCCAAAAACACTTAAAAAAACATACTCTGTGTTGAAGTCTGATTCGCCACATATGATGAGTGAAAAAGCAATTCTAAATGATTTCTGGGCATTCAGTATAAGGGAGAATTTTCAAAGATATGTTTATGGCTTAATAATTAAATTGGGGTGAATGTGCCTGCTGGGAACTTCTGCAATAATAAAACAGAACGGCAGGTTCCAAGCCACAAACAAAGAACTTTTTCTTTCAAAGATCTGAGTCACAGCATATTAGTATTTAATAGTTTTGCATTTTTAAATGCATAATGCCAGAATTTCATGGTAAGGAGTCTTGAATAATTATTCAAGTTCAATCCAAAAGGTTCTGAGAAACAAAGAATGGGAAGCGAATACTCAACAACACAACTATCCCAGGAACTCTAAGTGACAGAAACAGTAAGATACGGTTGCTTTGATCTCAGTTCTGGAGCGGCCCGTTCCCCCACCCGTAAGATACGCAGACTCAGTCTTTTTCTGCCTTCCACACACTAATCTGCAGCTGGTAACCACATCTCAGAATGCCAAGGGATGCCCACAAGAGGAAATGGCTGTCTGGGAACAGCACTGACGCTTGACCCACAGACCTCAAAGTGCTCGGGTTTTATCAAAAGCTAAAACAGGAGAGCATAAAAGAATGCACGAGTTCGCCACTTTTCCTGAGATTCAGTGAATTCAGTCACCCTTTTCTCGATAAAATGATCACAGAAAAATACTAGTCCACAGAGATAAGCAACAGCTGGGACGATAAAGATATGGAGACTTTCTGTTTCAAAGATACAGAAGTTTGGGAAAATAACTTCTTTTCAAGGTAGCATTTTAACATACATAGGCTTCAGAAGATTGGACTTCATTATACCTTGATATCTGTTTACATTTATCAACCTTCATCTATTTATCTATCCTCAGCAGTCGAAGAAAAAAACAATGTTCCACTGTCACTCCATGGTAGTAACTGGAAGAAACTGCTTAGATACTGATTTTGATTCCAGAGGTCCGAGGTTGAAAACGCAAGTCCCAACCTTCATCTGCATTTTCAGGCCGTATAAAACCACAACACTTCAGAGAACTCTCAGAACAGTCAGGCAGTTCTGTGTCCATCGTCCTGCTTCATTTCCTCCTCAATAAATAATGGGTAAAGCAATGATAGGTCTTTGCTGACTTTTTAATTCTCTAGTATACAAAAATTATCTCCTGGAAATAAACTGACGTCTAAACAATAGTCTGCAGACGGGTGGAAATGTAATTTGGTGGTTCTTAAGGTGCTCCCTGTGCCCTGTTTCACTTCTGAGCCAGTCCATCACTCCACTATCTGCTTACTCTATCTCCACCTCACCTTCACCTCAAAACACACGCTTCTGTCTCACTGAGTCAGAGACTCAAGCTGTTATTTCGCCCCTCTTTTCTTGGTTTGCTATCCAATTTTCTATTAATTGGAACTAACATATCAACAGTGCAAATACAAATGTTACACCAATCTCAAACGGAAACCTCTTTTTACCAGAAACACAGTTGATAACCGTGTAGATATAACACCTGCACTAAGTACAGTCTACCTGATTCATGAATAGGGTATTCTCAGTAAGTGGATTTTCAAAATAATGGCGGCTTAGCCCTTTAAGAATCATTATGCTTTTATTTTTTGTAATCTTTCTTGTTAGGGATCTTAGGGAAAAAATGAAGGCACCCCACACTTCTGCAAATGAAGAAACTGTCACAGGAAATAAAATCAAAATAATCTGCATGAAGTGAATAGAGAGGTGCTTCTAGATGTAGAAGAAGGGTGACACGGTCCTTTCACGAAATGGCTTCAGAATCCTCTTTTGCTGTGCTCTTCCTGCCAGGGTCACTTCTAAGTTCTTCGGTCATTCCTTGCCAAGGTCGGTTGGTGGGCTTCTCTCTCACCAAACACCTCATCTATTCTTCGGTCCCCACTCCCTACCACCCGTCCAATCAGTTCTCAGTTGACACTGCTGTTGGGTCTCCATCCTCAGATTATAATTAAAGCAGATTGGAAGACTCATTGGGGAAACCTGACAACTAATTTTGTGCCTGACAAGTAAAATATATGCAGAGAGTATTTTTTTCTTGGATTCACATTCTTTTTCCTTTCCCATGTAATTTTAGATTCCTTCTGCCTTTGAGGTTTTTATGCGAGTTAGAGATTGATATGTAAATAATATACAGTCTGGCCATATGCCATTAATCTTACATGCTCCCTTAAGTTATAGAACTCACTCTGGTGCCCAGGGAGGTAAGACCATCGGAACAATCACTTTCTGCGTAAAGTTTATTCATAATAATGTTCATTTGTCTCTTTACTTTGTTGATGTACAGTACAGTGGACTGCAGTAGTTTTATTTTATATACATAGGCCCAGTAAAGAAAATTGAGCAGATAGTTCCTTTTAATCAGCTACCCTTAGAAAATCAAGTCCATGTAACAAAAGCATTAAATTAAAAGATGTTAAAACCACGCAGTATCTTGCATTTGAACAGGCACTCAATAAATACTTATTGTATTGAACTTTGTAAAACATACTCATTTATTAAAAATGTTTACTCACACATTAAAAGGTATCATCATTAAAACTAAAATTTAGCAGGGAATCCTTAAAATAGCATTCTTTACCTATTACATAAAATAGTACAGAACTTCAAAAGTATTCTCTGTCCTGATATTTTGAACATATCTCGTATGGCGTTCTTTTTTGCCGCTATCACAAAATGGATATATTCTGAGTAAAGACTCAGCAGACTCTTAAGCTGTGATTCCGACATAGATCATTTGTACAAAAGTAATTTAAATAATCATAATGTATATAGAATTCGTGCTTTTGTCTGGGTGGTCTACAACTCATAAGCTGGGACAAGATTTTACAATCTTTACACTCTCTTCAGAAATGCCCATTTTGCATACTGAAAACCGCTGTCGAGGAACAGTCAGAAAAATACTATGAGGATGACAGATTTTATCCTGTTAAACACATCAACAGAGCATGAGTCACATTTTTACTTTGGTGCCTGAATATCTTCAGTCTTACAACTTAATTTTGGGAGTTGAATTTGCCACATGTACAAGTTATACTAGAAGCCTCTTAAAAAGGCACCATGTAATTATCGTATGTGGTCTTCTATATTCTAAATCTTATAAGGTTTAGATCATATTAAACTATAAAGGTATAAAAACTATTAAATAGTAAATTTTCTACAAATCCTGAGAAATTATCAAAACAAAGCAGCAAAAATCTCTCGTGGCAGACTACTCCTTTCCCCTCCACTTCCTGCAAATCGATTTTCCCTTTCTCTTGGAGACCTGGCTATCTAGCCAGAAAATAATGTTCCAGACTCTCCTGGGGTAGTGTGGCCATGCATTTACATTCAGGCTAATGGAACGTGAGCCGTCATCTTCTCCTGGACCTTAGCTTTTCCACTCTTGCCACTGGCTGGAAGATGAACATAGCAGTGACTCTGCTCAGACCACAGGGATGAAAAATAACACCCTCCTGGGCTTCGAGGGCAACAGGATGGGGGATCGTGGCTCCCTGAATGACCCAGCAGAGAAGAGGCACTCTGCCAGCCTAAACCAGCTGCAGTGTCACGTGAAAGAGAAAGGCACCCTCTATTATTTAAGTCACGGTGTCTTGGAGTTCCTTTTGTAATTTAACCTGTACCCTAATATATCTGTTAATGATATGGTGCCCAAAGTTCCTTCTATAACGTAAAGCAAATAAAAACAACCTGATGACATTTCGGACTCCTCTGAAGATGCATGAGGAGCTTTCCTTTTCCCTTTTCTTCACAGGAAGGACCAGAGGGGGGCAGAGCATCCACCGTGACTCTTGCTCCCCAGGGATCACGGAAGCACAGTTACATTTGCCATGTGTCACTCTCCTTTCACTGTTCAGAGAGTGTCTGTGGCTCCTGACTACCTTTTGAGGCCCAGACCAAATGCCACCCTCCAGAAATAATATTTTGACTTTTTCAGCTAGAGATAAGTGGTCCTCTTTCTAAACGCCCACACAGTTGTATCAGTATGTGGAGACTCTCCAACATTTATTATCGCTGCAAGTATACTTTGTCCTCTACTAAAATGTGAGGTTCCTCAGTGAAGGATTTCTGATTTATTTTATAGAATTCACAGTGTTTTGCATGGACTTAGAGTAACATAAATATATGTTCATTGTAACAGTGGATGGTAAATCCTTAGTTATTAAATTATAAAACAGCCCTTATTATGCTTAAGGAGATAATATAATAATGTATCATTTGTAAAAAACATTTTATACTAATCTAGAAGCCATACAAACTAATAGTAATAACAACAACAATAATAATCTTTTTGCCATTCAATTTAGATACAACAAAATGACATAAATATCAGACGAGAATAGTAATATTCTTTTGAATTGAACGATACCATTGTTTTCAACTGTTTCTAGATAAAATTTTTAAAAGGCTAGAACATGACTCTACTACAAACTCTACCTACATTATATAGTTAATCACATAACTATCAGATCTGATTTTGGTTGGAAAATCTATAAGCAGTTTTAAAAATCATGTCTGATATTTACTCAGTGGCTATCTTATTTACTAGACTTTAAAAGATCAAATCATGTGTCACCTACCAAATTAAGGCACAATAGATTCTTTTTTTTTTTTTTTTTTTTTCTGTACGCGGGCCTCTCACTGCCATGTCCTCTCCCGTTGCGGAGCACAGGCTCCGGACGCGCAGGCTCAGCGGCCATGGCTCACGGGCCCAGCCGCTACGCGGCATGTGGGATCTTCCTGGACCGGGGCACGGACCCGTGTCCCCTGCATCGGCAGGCGGACTCTCAGCCACTGCGCCACCAGGGAAGCCCACACAATAGATTCTTGATTGATTCTGAAGTTAACATTAGGGCTAGCTATCAAATCTGTGAATTTTCAGCTGACACATTAGCTGAGTCCCAGTGTAATCAGAACATGGATATACATATATTATATATATATATATAAATATATTATATATAATATACATCATATACTTTATATATAATATGTATATAATTTAAAACATTTGTTCTTAATATTTAAAAGTTTGGGAACCAGAAAAGGAAGTCTGAAATAGGCTTGGAAGTGCACTAATTGATTTTATATTCTCAGTTCTCAAATACTCTTACTTGAACATAATCTGTTAAACCTGACTTAATTAATAAAATATGCTAACTATTTTATCTCTCTAATATTCTAAACGCCACCTTCCACCCAAGCTAAAGAAACTCATGTTCTTAAATAGATTATGTGAATTAGACAGCATTATATTATAAAATCATCAAATTATTTTTTCTCAACATTTTTTCTTATACTTGGGAGATTAGAAGAACTTGGATTTGACATTCAGTAGCAGTATTTCACGGCCACGTGAATTTATGCATGGAACTTAACTTCTCTGAGCCACGGTTCTCTATCCCTGAAAATTTGGATACTACATACTTACAGTGTTAGTATAAAGAGTAGATGTAAGATTGCATGTAAAACATCCATTACAGGACCTGGAACAGCAGACATTCGTTACATATAAAACCCTCTGATACGTCTATGCAGTGGGAAAGAAAAACGGTATTATTCTACTCATTTCATCTACCTAGCAAATTGATTTAGCATAGAGTGGATGGTTAAAAATGATGTATTTTGAATTTTTGAATGAGTAAATGCATTCTATAATTTTTAAATAAAGTTTGATAATTTTGTAAAATATATTTATATTCATATGTTATATAATGTGAATGAATAAACAATTTTATTTGGGAATGAGTAAATCTTAAAAGATTTCATTCTTCCTCTCATTCTCACATCATTATAATTTCTTTCTTGGTCCTCTCCTGTTAGAGTTTAAACACTGTTAAGTATCTATGTGTTTTTGAGAGGCAAATAAAAACAACTGCAACCTTTCCCTTGAGACTTGACATTCAAAATATTAAGCTTCTCCCTAGAAGTATCATCATTAAAATACTATTGTACTGGTATTAGAATCAAATGAATTGATGAATGAAACACAAGAGGTAGTCTTGAACTAGACCTTAGCCTTTAATAATCACAAGCTATCATAAGCCAAAGGACAAAGAATTAAACACTTAAAAATAGTTTTTAAAAAACTGGCTATTTGAGAAAGAAAAGACTAATGCTAGCTTCTTATTTTGCAATTTTAAATGCGTTAAAAAGTTAAATGGAAAAAATCCAAGTGAAGAAACAAACCAGGTTTCAGGGAACATGGCAATTCACATGTATACATTTCATACTCTTCCTTCCTGCTATCCCCTAAAATGTCAGTAAAAACATATTTACGTAATAAACCTACAAAAATAGGAAGCTTGAGAGGGGAGAGAGTAGCAAAAGAATTTTGGAGGCTAAAAAGCAAAGGATAAGTGGTAACAGATTTAACAGACCTAGAGATGCTAAAACCTAAGGTAACAGTGGGAAAGGCTGTGAAGCAATCCTAATTTGTCCTGCATTAGGGCCCCAGTCTGGAGATATACTCTCTGGAGAGGAAAACAGGATTTTTAAACTAGGGGACACCAGACACAGGAGAAGACAGAGTTACTATTCACCAAACAGGAAGTAAGGATATATGTATATACTGAACGCTCAGACTACCTCTCTCGTCCGCATCCTTTTCTCCACTCCCTGAAAACTGGCAGTGTGGCCTTTACCCTCCAGAAAGAATAATAACAGAGGATTTTTCTGGGGATTCTGACCTGCCCAAGAAGAAACACCAAAATTACCTAATAGCAAATAGCAAAAGAAAGCAGCCAGATGTCCCAAGTTCAAGCTCTCCCAGTCAAGTTCAAAGTCACACATGCTACCAACATGAGTAGAATTTCCATTTAGTATTTTTGTCTCCAACTTTTAAATATGAAAAATCAGCCAAAGAGGACTAGAAGACTCTTTTATGCCAAAAGAGGCTTTTAGCATAAAAGATGGAGATCAAAACAGATAACCAAAAACCACAAAATCAAACAGTCACTATGCAGGGAGAAGAAAGCTTTAAAATATCCTAATTTTCGGCTACTTCCCACTAGTCATCTATTTTACGTTTGGTAGTGTATATATGTCCATGCCACTCTCTCACTTTGTCACAGCTTACCCTTCCCCCTCCCCATAGCACAGGGAGATCAGCTCGGTGCTTTGTGACCACCTAGAGGGGTGGGATAGGGAGGGTGGGAGGGAGGGAGACGCAAGAGGGAAGAGATATGGGATCATACGTATATGTATAACTGATTCACTTTGTTATAAAACAGAAACTAACACACCATTGTAAAGCAATTATACTCCAAAAAAGATGTTAAAAAAAAATCCTAATTTTCTCATAGAGATTGAGAAGATATTTCATCCGTGAAACGAAACAGGATGTTTTTTAAAATAAAGTACATTTAGAAAACAAAGAGATTTTGGAAATTAAAAACATGACTGTTGAAATGAAAAACTCAACAGAATACTGGAAAATAAATTTGCAATGATCTGATATGGGAAATAAAATATTAAAGAACCAGCCAAGGAGGTACAATCCCTGGAAAAAGAACAAGGAAAACGGACTAAAAGGCATCATTATTAAGTCAAAAATGGTGAAGGGTTTGAGATTTCACTCCACTTGAAAGCTAATAAGTTAGCCTGCCAGAGATTTATAAATATATGTTGACAGAAGACACAATAGCCCTGCTTCAGGGATGCAAAGCCTTTATTACTCACAGCAGAACCGCTGCTGGAACAGCGCCTTGTGCTGGGTCCCGATCCCCACAGGGTGACACAATTAGGGCTGGATTTTACCTGTGTGTGCATTGTGGTGCACCACTGAGAAGGGAGTCCTCTGTTTCAGAGCTCTGACCCATCTGCTCATGCTACCTTCCAGAAAGAGAGAGATGAAGCATTGTCCTGGAATGTAAGCAAATACCTCTAGGAGGAAGTAGAAGGCTTTATCTTTACTATTCTGGTACATCTTTAGGGAAGCATGTCTCTAGATATCTCTAGAGGGATACACTATCTCTGGTTTCCAAGACTGTTTACTGATCAAAAATGCCCTTTGCTTAAAATGTTCAGACGGTGCAGGTCTAGGCTCTGAGGAATCACGGAGAATTGTCTTCCAACTATCACCAATAACATAATTCAATAAAATTTCTAAGCCCACTTAGTCTTTAGCCCACTGAATGAATATAAACCTTTAACAGGGCATATTACGATGAAACTTCAGAACTTGTGGAGAAGCCAGAATTTCAACAAGGTTTTATTTCAGAAGGATAAAAATAGGTTATATACAAAGTCAGAATGTCTTTGGACTTCGTAACTGCAACATTGGAAACTAGAACACATTGAAACGATGCCTTCAAAATTCTGAAGGAAAACTCTTCCCTCGTTAGACTTCTATACCCAGCTAAGTAAACAATCAACTGAGGGTGGAATCAAGATAATTTCAGATATCCAATGTGAACAAAAATTGTACCTCCCCTGTTCCTTTCTGATTTAGCTTCTGGAGAATGTATTCTGCCAAAAGGAGAGAAAAGAATCAAGAAAACCAAGAAGTGGTTTCCAGGAAACAGAAAATTCCACACAGAAGAAAGCGTCAAGAGTTCAAAGGAGAATAATGAATGGAGAGTCTAGGAAGCCCGCACCACACTAAACACAGTAGACGATCGGTCTGGATTACAGTGATTTGAGAAATTTAACAGACATTGTTGAGGGCTGACTTCCCCATCATGCCCAATATCACTCTACAATCTTTTAAATTTAGGACACGGTGACTGGCTGAGTCTGTTCCAGACTATTATTGTACTTTGTCTTGACCATTTGCTGGTGCTATTTCTATTCTCCCTTCTGTGTCCTTGCTTTTGGGTTAGTTGAATATACACATTACCCTAAGGCAGTATTCAGCCAAGATAAAATCCTGAGAGAGAAGGTTGGCCATAGTGAACTCAGAAGCAAAAACATCAGAGAAACTCCCTCACCTGATGGCATTCCCACTGTCTATCTAGCCTGGCCCACTGCAGTCCTTCTAAACGCCCTACGCGTGTTGAGTCCCATGCTTATCAAGACTTCACATGGCTTTTGCCCAATGACCTCTCCAGAGCCTGATCTTGAATATTCTGTAGCGTCAAAAATTGTATTTTGTAAAGACATTTGTAAAATGTCTTTATAAAAATATACTATACTTTATAAAGACAAGCTACGGACTGAAAGAAAATATTTGCAAATGACACTACAGACAAGGGGTTAATTTCCAAAATATACAAACAGCTCATACGGCTTAATATCAAAAAATTATATTTTTAGGAATATTCTAGAATAGAGGAAAAACTGTCATAATGAAATATAAAGAGTTTAAAAAAGGAGACAGAAGTGTGCATGCTATCGCCACAATTTTGATTCTAAGAGTAAAACAAGCAATATTTATTGAGTGCTTCCTGGGCGCTATGCACTGATCCAGGCTTTCAGCACCATTGACCACCTCCTTCCTTTTGAAAACACTTCCCATGGATTCCATGACATCCTGATATCCTGTTTTTCTATTCCTTCTGCGCATCCTCTGAACCTCTCCACAGTAGCCTGAAATTCTGTGGCTCCCCAGAAGTGTTCCTTATCTTCTTTTCGATCTTGTTTTACAAACTCTTGAATTCATGGACTGCATTCACTGCAAAGCTTCATTCACTGTCTATTGTTAAATTCCAAATATAAATATCCCGTCAAATTGCCCCTCAGATCTCCAGACTGATACTGATTAACCTTAATGACAATTCCACATGTATGGCCCACAGGCACTACTGATTCAACACATCTCAAACTTAATTCATTATTGAACAAAAAAAAATCTTATATTTTTCCTACCCGATATTTTCTAACGCAGTGATAGCCACACCATCTATTCAGAAGTCCAAACGAAGAGGCTGAAAGCCACCTTGCGTTTTTACTTTTTCTTCTCCTCATCACACTCATTTTGCTACTAGGTCTGCTGACCCTACCTTCTTGATATCGTTGCAATCACTCCTTTTTCTCCATCCCTATCTCGGCTGGACTTCCATCTTTCTTGACTGCATTACTGACCCAACCCTGCTCCTCCCCAGACCTTACTGTACCCATTCCATTTCTCTTTGACTTCTCTATTATCCTTCTGTCATGTAACATTTGACCATGTCAGGTACCCATTCTTCAAATGAATCAAGGCATTTCTTAACCTTCAGGATAAGGTCTAAACTTCAGGCCATGGCATTCACAGTTCTTTTTCACAATGACCCTTCCTCCTTCCTCAACACCGTCTTCTGCTAACCTTATATTCCAGCCTTAAAGAACTACATTTTACATATTCTCTTGCCTCTTTGCCTTTGTGCGTAACGCTCTATCCTCCTGGAATGATCTTTCTCACCCTCTGTATGTTTCTAATTGCTAGTCATCTTGATGAATTCAAGAGTTACTTTATCAGTGAACCCTTCCCTGACTCCCCCATTACCCTAGTCTGGATGAGACAGCTCTCCTCTGTGCTTCCCAAAGGCCCTGCTTTAACATCCCTCTCTTACACCCTTATGAAACTCACTTCAAGGTAATCCCACCAGAAACTTGCTTTTAATGATCTATTCCTCATTAGAAGTCCTCTGGATGGATTTCCTTAGAAGGAGTTTATGAGCCACACAAGAAAACGCATCTTTGCGGTGCAGTTTTGTGTCTGTTCTAAAGCAGTGCTGCCCAGTGTGGTCACCAAAATTCCTGAACAGATTTGACACTGAATAACTTCTGGCTATTCCAAAACATTCAAATATGCTTTCAAAGGACAACTGAGAGTATTCCAAAGACACTGCAAGAATTCTTGAATGGTTGTTAAAAAAATCGGTCAAAGTACTCTAGAATTATAGTTTTAAATATACACAGGCTTTCCAATACATATTTTAATTTAAAAAATCATCAAATAAAAGTACAGTTTTAAATGAAAAAATTTAAGGAAATTTTTAATTTTAGAACACTAATACCTGTATAAACACTTTCAATCAGTGGATAGGGAAACAAAAACAGTACAAAAATGCATCATGGGGCTTCCCTGGTGGCACAGTGGTGGAGAGTCCACCTGCCGATGCAGGGGACACGGGTTCGTGCCCCGGTCCGGGAAGATCCGACATGCTGCGGAGCGGCTGGGCCCGTGAGCCATGGCCGCTGAGCCTGCGCGTCCGGAGCCTGTGCTCCGCAACGGGAGAGGCCACAGCAGTGAGAGGCCCGCATACCGGAAAAAACAAACAAACAAAAAAATGCAGCATGCAACTTCACACACAATTAGAATACAGTATTGTTACACACACCAAAATAACTCCATTAAGGAATGCATGAAGTAAAAAATGATATCAAACAGGAATATCTTGGAAGAATGTGACAGCACAGGCTTCCGGTATTAATGGGAAGAATATAAAAATACTAACATGGAGGTATAATCCACTGTTTTGTATGTTCATTCTTATTCTTATGTGAGAATTATTATGCCACGAAGCTATTATTTGCCACTGATAATTTCTCTCAATGAATAACATTCTGTTTGAGAACAAGAGAAAAACAGTAATGAAATACTGACTTAGATGTATTTGTTGCTCGATACTTGAATATTTTAATCCAAGCTCTGTGACAAAAAAGTTAAAGAGATATACTACTTAGCTTGATGAAGAGCTGTTTTAAGAAAGCATGTATCCAGCACATTAAAGTATCAAGGTGTTTAGAGAATGTGACACAGTGAAGGCATTACATGAATATAAAATGAATGATACAATGCATGCAGTAGGCACTTAATACATTATCTGTGAAACTAAATACCAAGTATGAATCAGGGAGATGGCTTCAGATCAGAAAAGTGACCCAGAGTTACGTATATAGTCATTACTTTCATGAATTCAGATTTCATTTTAATGAGCATTGAGGCATCATTTGAATTCTGAGTAAATTGAATTTATTATATAGACTGTTGCTTAAAATAGTGGGTTATCATCTAACACCTGGAAATACTTAGTGTCCAAGACTTTTCAGTGTGACCTCGGGCTTTTTGTTTTTGGTTTGGGCATTTTTTTCCTTAGCAAGGTGAATTCTGTTGCCTGATACATTTATATCAGTTATAGGAAAAAAAGGAGAAACTATGGTTGTGTCGTAAGTGGTGTATATCTCACCAAACCTTTACTGAACACTTATCTGAGGGCTGCAGTTTTCTACTGCTGACTCCACAAAGGTGATAAAATAAGACCCGGTCCTTGCCTTCGGGCATGCTACGATCATTCCATTATAATTTAATGTAGCAAAAGAAGGATAAAAAATAGGGGAATCACAGGTGAGAAGCCGGTCCAATGAAGCCTGGAAATTCTGGAAGAGCTGACCACCATCTCACATGTGGACTTAAATATGCAATTTCCATTGAGGACAAACCCCAGGTAAGCTTGGCTTCATTGTGAGTTAAAATCCTGGCTTTATCGCTTACTACCTGTGTGACCTTGGGCATACAGCAGATGCTTATGAAATTACTCTAACCAACACCGTCGGCAGTAACGGTGGCAAAATCAAGAGCTATAGGGGTTTGTGAATCAGTTATACCTACACATACATCCACTCTTTTTGTATATTCTTTTCCCATATAGGCCATTACATATATAAAATATGTATCTACTTTATATGTAAAATAGATAATTAATAAGAACCTGCTGTATAGCACAGGGAACACTACCCAATACTCTGTAATGACCTTTATGGGAAAAGAATCTAAAAAAAAAAAAAGTGGATATATGTATAACTGATTCACTTTGCTGTACACCTGAAACTAACACAACACTGTACATCAACTATACGCCAATAAATTTTTTTTTTTAATGATCATTAAAAAAAGAGCTATGGGGCTTCCCTGGTGGCGCAGTGGTTGGGAGTCCGCCTGCCGATGCAGGGGAAACGGGTTCGTGTCCCGGTCCGGGAAGATCCCACATGCCGCGGAGCGGCTGGGCCCGTGAGCCATGGCCGCTGAGCCTGCGCGTCCGGAGCCTGTGCTCCGCAACAGGAGAGGCCACAGCAGTGAGAGGCCCGCGTACCGCAAAAAAAAAAAAAAAAAAAAGAGCTATGGGAGTTTGGAAAGACTTGATGGGTGACATGAGACTCAAACTGAGCCTCGGGGACATGTAAGAATTAGGTGGAGTGAGTTCGTGATAGGAAGAGGCCAGTTTGGGTGTGAGAAATGAGAAAAATTCAGAGGAGGAACTATGCATGGTGTGTGACCTAAAAGCAGACAGGTGCGGGGGCTTCAGGCAGGAAGAACCAGATAGCAAATTCCAAGACCACAGACAATCTCTGAATGTTTTTCATAAAAGACTGAAAACGTGTCTTTCAAAGCTTCCATTCTTCTACTTACATTCCTCACTAATTTCTTTCAAATATACACTTAGACATACTTAATTGAATGTAATATTTTGCCAGCATTTATGGTAATTACTTCTTTTCTTTCTTTTATTAAGGAACAACAAAATTTTATGTAGAATTCAGAGCCCCAATGTTCTCAGTTAGCAGTAAGTTATCTGATGTACTTTGCCATAAACCAGCAACTGCGAGAGTTATTCTTCTTGTAGAACAAAAGAACACTCCTTAGATTTTTAAACGTACAAGCGTGCACTATTCACATCTCGTACGGTGAAGGTACAGCAAGTAGTTAGTTCATCTTATTCAAATCTATTATCTCTACTCCCTTCCTGCACAGCGTTTTATAAGTTTTTCTGCATAGAACTGAATTGGCTTTTATGCCACAGTTTAGAAAGAAGGAAGAGATGCACATAGCCACACTCTAGACAGAGATACACCAGATGCAAACAATACCCCTCTGCGATGTTCACAAGAGATTTATCACAGGAAAAGGGGCCAGAAGAATGTGGACATTTCTGGGTTACTGTGCTATTCCCTCCTGCTATTCTCTAACCATCTCAGACAGGCTGACAGAAACTATTGTTATAAGTTCTGCTGGTGTCGTATTTATACACCGTATCGGTGAGACTGCCAGACCTCAGGAAAGGCAGGCACCATAATGCGCTCTTTCAATTTGCACACAGAAACCGTAAGAGTCTATTATCAGGTTTACTACAATTCCTATCACCATTGCTGAAAAAATAGCAAACGGCACCAGCAGGCTGAAAATAGAAGAACGTCTGTCGCATGGAGAAGAAAAGGAAAGATTTTAAATTTCTACCGCGACATTTCACATCCCATGACCACCTCCTGGAATCTTCTTTTTGACATGAAAAAGTTTGTCATGGGCAGGGTAATAAGGACAGAACTCTTGTTATAGGGTGACCTGTCAGTAACTGTGCGTCCACATTCAACAGCTAGATCATTCACACGCTTCTGATGTGTGATTCGGCAAGGAGGCCAACAAGGAAATACTCATGCGAACGATCCTGCCTGCATACACTTCTGTTTACTTAGAAGTCAGCAGGCGACCGCAAGCTTCCAATCTACACCTCCCTTAACACGGGATACGTGGTGAGGGATCAGAATCACATCAAAGCTCTAAGACTTCGTATCAGGAGCAGCTAACATACTAGTGGATCCTGCGCTTCTGTTTTTCCACCAAAGTTGGCAAGAGTACGGCTGATAATCCCAATGGAAAGAACTATTACGAGAAACTGTTGGGGAGGTGCGTGTGTGTGTGTGTGCGGGCAGGGGTGAGGCGGAGAAAGGAGATTCCGCATGTGTTATGTCATCTCCTGATGAAAAGTTTCTGTTTCTATCGCAGCTTTTGACATCTTTCTATTACTTTTTAATAAACTCTGGATATAAAAAAAAACTAAGCCTATAGAATATCAATCAACCTTTATTGAGAACTTACTGTGTTCCTTCTAAGTACTATTAACTCTTTAATTCACACAAAGCCTTTAGACATAGATTCTATTTTTACCACCCATGTGTTACAGATGATGAAACTGAGGCACACAGAGTTTTTAAGGAAAGAGGCCAAGATCACATAGCTAGTGAGAGGTAGACCAGGGATTCAAACCCAGGAAGTGTGGTTTAAGTGTGACTGGACTTATGCTGACCAATGTTACAGCCACAGTCACTCAGGGCTGCTGAGGAATCAAAATAGGACTGACTGGAACTGAGACGCGTTGCATGTGTAAAATACACACGGAACTGCACTTAGGAAGAGAAGGAATGTGATAATATCTTGAGTGTTTCGCATCTCATTAAAAACTTTTATATTGACTACATGCTGAAATAATGTTTTGGGTATATTGGGTTAAATAAAACATAACTAAACGAATTTCACATGTTTCATTTTACTTCTTTAACGCAGCTACCAGAAAATTCTAAAATTACACATGTGAATAACATGAGGAATAAGTATGACCTTATTATTATCTTCAGAGGCATTAATAAAAATCATCATCATTATAGGGACAACATCTCTATTAAACACTTATAAGCCAGGCATTGGGACAAGCCAATGTCATCAATAGTGTAGGTACCACCCTCTAGGGGGCATTCTGGAAATCTATGGGTCCATTTTTTTGGTTGTCCCAATTTGGTGGGTGCTCCTGGCATCTAGCCAAAGGATGCAGGTGGTATAATAAATCTTGGGTCAGTCTTGCCCAATGAAGAATGCCACTGAAGAGTCTCAGATGAAACATTTCATAACTATCTCAGCCTAACTGACTCAGCCTAAAACCTTACATAAAAACATAAAATATTTGTTGCACAGTTTTAATGCTTAATGCGCTGAGTTTTCCAGAAATTCAGCTACCACGTTAATCAAGGAAAGATTACTTTGGTCAGAACTTTACACAAGTTGTTTTTACCATTTTAGCGAATTACATGACTGATATCGATGTTGCCCTTGTAGTAGACTTGCAGATTCAGCACGCCTGTGTTTATACTACCATCTCTGCCGTATTCAAGCTGATGTAAGCGCAAGCATCGTGCTTGCATGTGGGCGGTACCTATACTATTGATGACATTGGCTTATCTCAATGCCTGGCTTGTAAGTGGTTAATAGAGATGTTATCCCTATAATGATGATGATTTTTATTAATGCCCCTGAAGAAAATAATAGGATATTTATTCCTCATGTTATTCACATGTGTAATTTTAGAATTTTCTAGTAGTTGCATTAAAGGAAAATGAAACATGTGAAATTCATTTATGTTTTATTTAAAACCCAATATATCCAAAACATTATTTCAACATGTAATTGCTTCATATGCCATTTAGATTTGTCATGCATGGTCATTTACATATCAAATACATATTATTTTATTATAAATTGCTTTCCTTTTATTTTTTCTTTAAATTAGATTTAAGAAATTATATTCATTTAAAAATTACGCATGTAGTTAGGCTGTATTATGTACAAGTTATTTTTCAGAGAATAAATGGTGCATTATAATATATTAAGAAAGTAGCTCTTGCTCCAGTAAGACTGAGAACTGACAGGCTGAATTCTTTATATGATTAACTCATCTTATCTCCCCAAACGACAAACTTCAATGTGAACATTAGGGAACTAGTGGAATAAACTGTGGTACCTCTTCCCGGTGGAATACTGTGCAGCTATGAGGAGAAACAAAGTTCTTTTTATATCCCTGGAGTGATCTTCAGAATATCATCTTAAGTGGGAAGTTAAGTCAAGAATACTATACACAGCACTTGTTCTCAAAGTGTGGTCTCTAGACCCGCAGCAGCGGTATCACCATCACCTGCAAACTCGTTAGACATGCAGAAAATTGGGTGTTCTGCTAAACCTACTGAATCAGAAACTCTGGGGATGGGACTGGCAATCTGTGTTTTAACAAGCCTCCAGATGATGGGTTTGCAGGTGAATTTGAAAGCGATTTCTATGCAGCGCGCTACTGTTTATGGTGGAAGGGAAGGGTATACAATGCAGACACATGCATATGTAATTACACTATACATATATCTTTGTTTGTTTGCATGTTTTTAAAAGATAGAAGATTAAACCATTAAATAAACAAGAGATAATACAACTATATAAAATGGTTACCTGTGAATGAGGGAAGGCTGAGGCACATGTGCAGAGCCAGACTTCTCTGAATATACTTCAAGTTGTAGATTTGAATTTGGAATCATGTTACATACATATAAAATTTTTTTAAATACAAAATAAAACAAACGAACCTATGTATTAAGTTGATGGCTTAATAAAACAGAATATTTCTAGTGATTTTAAAGCACAGTAATTTGATGTACTCTATTAGGATATAACTAAGTAGAACAAAAAGAACTACAAAGATATCTTAAATTCTTTTCAGTAATCGTTTTGTTACCCATGATATTAATATTGCTATTCTCAAACTACTGTAATGTCGACATCACTACTGGATCAAGGAAATAAGTGATTATGTTAATGCCATTAGGAATTTAGAATTTCACTAAAAGAGAAAAAAATGTAAAATCAAACAATTTAGGGTAAAAGAGTGTCGTTCTAACTTTAAACTGGCATTACTGCTATGAACTATAATATATGTCCTCTTGAGAAATTTTCTCAGTTTGGTCCACTAAAAGGGCAGGAAACAAATGGCCAACCCACCAACAAGATGTATCCCTGGAACACAGCTGTGTTCTCAAAATACCATTCCTCCCTAAAAGAAACCTGAGTTCCCTGAGAAATGACTGAAGTCACGCCTAGGATAGGAAATGTACAAGATAAGCCTAGCCATCCTGTCACACTAGAAGTTAAGGAACCTATTACAGACTAAGGTAATGTCGAAGGACTCAACAGCCAAACTGAAAAGGTTTCCATTGACCAAAGATGGGAAAGTTTGAACATTAATAAGTATAATAATGACAACAAATTAAAATATGTTAAATATGTTTAAAATCCGTTAATTCACAATGATACCAAATAACGAAACACATAAAAACCTTCATTGATCATCTCTGAAGTTGCTAGAAAGTCATCTAAAATATTTTGCAAACTGTAAAGCGAAAGAGACAAACTTGACCTGTCATTCCTGTACTAATTATATCTCAGGGTAACAAAATAATTGATGAGAGATATTTCTCTCTATAGAGTATTTAAGCTAATAAAGGAAGAAAGAATTGTAGAACTAGACTATCACCATTTGGCAAAACCTTCAGGAACTGATGAATTTAGACAATAATTGTCCTGGTAGCTACCTTAATAAAGAGAGGTGTAACCTGAGAGAATTACACATTTCCTATGAATTATTCTTGAAAAAAAAAAGGAAATAAAAAAATTCAAACAAATTAAACTACTACCGTACATATTTTAAAGGAACATAAGCAACTCTACAGAGTCCACCTCAATATTATCACTACTCTTGTATATATGGAATTCTTTATAATAAAAAGATTTAAAAACAACTAAAATGGATACCCATGAAAACTCTGAAAACTGATTTGTATATAAATTATAGTGAATTAACTTGAGCAGATAAAAAATACATATGAAGAAAGGTCATAAGGCTTGCTATCCTATTCCTCTTGGTATTCTCTCTAGGTCCTATCACTGTACTTAAGCTCATAGTAGGTACTTAATAAATTATTATATAACAATTGCTCCGATTTTTTCCCAAGGCTGCTGCTGCTTAAAATTATTAAATAGAATAACTTTTGAACAGGCATGACAAAAATTATTGTTGACACTTAGCTTAATATAACTTTCACTGGTGCACAATTTTTTAAAAATGAGTATAACATAATGGTATTGTTCTGTAAAAACGATAATTTTGGTTTAGACTAGAAATCATATTTTTTAAAAAAATGTAATAAAGATTATTAAAAACATTTTGATACCCAAAACATTTAGTAAAATATGTTTCTTAAAAGCAGATGCATTTAACTCTATACTGAATGTCCTAAATAAGTATATCTTTAGAAAAACTTCAGAAAAATATGTTCTATTTATGACATCTTTGCATGACGTTTCAAAAATAAGTAGTAAAAATCTATGAGAAAGAAATAATCTTTTGAGACATTTTATTAAAGATGATTTTTAGCTTCCTTGGTCATATAAACGGTTTTCTTTATTATAAATAATAACCATATTAATTTTAAACAAGAAAAAGGTGGGTAACACCTATTACAAAATCTATTTTTATATCTCATTTTACAAAAGTCAATGTTAACTAAATTTCATTCTGTAGACTATAGAATGGATGCTCTTAGAAAAAAAGCATTTCAGGCTCAAATGCATTTGGGAGATACCATATACTGCATTATTTGTGCAAATTCAGAGTACCAAGTCACATACAATAGTAAAGGCTCTGAGAAGTCTTCTAGTAGAAACACTCCCCACAAAATTTGTAACAATACATTTCCAAAATTTACCTGATGATGGAACCCTCTTGTATAATGTTTCAATGTTTTATAGAACAAGCGTTGGAAATGCTGGCCTAAGTTCAGGTGTCATTTTCTAAGCCATTTTTAATCACAGCATGCAGACCATATAGAGAAGATCTCTCCATAGTGTCATTTTATACACAGGAAAACATACACACACAAGAAATCAGTGAGCTATTGAAAATCAGAAGCAAATTATTGTTGGGTTTCAGGAAAAGAAATAATACCCTTTGATTCACAGACTGGCATGAATAATTTTCCAGTTTTAAAAACTAAACTCTATTTTTACTATTTCAAAATGTCAATGAAAATGGCTATAAAAGTTAACATAGCTAATTTTTACTATGATAGAATTGCATACCTTATAACTTGGAATAATTACTTCTCCTATAGTAAAATTGTTTCCCTGAAAAGTAGAAGAGAAATTCAGTGACAGTGTCTAATTTTGTCATATTCTTTTTTATTTTATTTATTTATTTATTTTTTTGTGTGGTACGCGGGCCTCTCACTGCTGTGGCCTCTCCCGTTGCGGAGCACAGGCTCTGGACGCGCAGGCTCAGCGGCCATGGCTCACGGGCCCAGCCGCTCCGCGGCATGTGGGACCTTCCCGGGCCGGGGTGCAAACCCGTGTCCCCTGCATCGGCAGGCGGACTCTCAACCACTGCGCCACCAGGGAAGCATATTCCATTGTTTAACTCATTTAAAAACTCAACAGTAAAATAGTTTTCTATGAAAACATTAAATGGAGCCCAAACAATCCAAAACTTAACAAATCAGACGCAGCAGGAAATCCTGGGGTTACACTTGATAAGGCTACTTATGTGGAAGCTGCCGTTCTCTGCTCTTGTGGAGGTTCTCAATGGGACAAGGCCCTCAGTCAGACCCCAGGCAGGTACAGACGGCTTTCTCCCTGCGGTTGGCTTTGGAAACTTAACTTGCAAGATACATCTGAGGTTAAAAGAGAGAATGCAGTGTGATACTGGAAACACACACATGTAAGGAGAGTGGACGACCTTGAAGTATATACAGAGACCAGAACAGAATGGAAGGAAACAAAGAAAATCATATTACGTAAAGACTTCGAAAGCCTTTCATTTCAGGCTACAACATCTTAACGGGCAATACTTAGTCTTTTTCAAAAACTCTAGAGCCCCTTTGGAGCCAAAAGGGAATCAGACAGAAAAGAATAAGGGGAAAAAAAAATGCTGGAGACACTACTGTTTTCTCTTCCTCCTTAACCCCAGCCAATTTATGTGTCTTGTCTATATTATGTTTTCCAGAAAGTAGCTCAACACTACAAAGTTGCTATCAAAGGATGTGTAGACAGACTCTTCTGCAGCTTGTTCTGAGAGAATTAGCACAGGCTGTGAAGCTGAAGTAGGGTTCTAGTGCCGCTCTACCTTGTACGATCAAAGAGAGGAGGCAAATTCTGGCCAGCCTCGTGCTTTTTCAACTAGAATATGGTAGTAATAATGTAACGAATTACCTGTGGATGTATTTTTTAAAAGTGCTATAGAACTGTTGTTGCTCTCATATTGAGTTCATCATCTCTAAGAACTATAACAGAAGTTAATATTTATCTTTTCATAGATTTTTTTAAACACTTCATGAAGTTTCTTAAAGGGTGTTTATCACTCCTCACAGGGTATAAACGTATTTTATTTGTCTTTGTTCTACCTTTTTAAAGCATAGATGTTTCTCAATAAATATTCATTGAAAATGAAAGACAAATAAAAACCGTGTTATGGATAGGAGGGGACATCATCAAGATGGGGACATAGGTTGTTCCCAGGAAGCCCTCACAGTATCAGCTAGCAACTATCCACAGACAAGACAACGCTGGGGGAATCCCAGAACCTATGCGGGCGGCGGCGGAGAAGCTGAAGCACCCCCTTGGACCAGAGACAGAGCAGGGCGCGTGAGAAGGGCAAGAAGAAGCGCTGCACTGACTGCATCGCCTCTCCTCGGGCCAGCACACTTCCACAGCCTGAGCGCCTCCCTGGGCTCAAGGTTCCTGCAGGGTAAAAAGAGAGCCCCAGGCTGACATCCAGCCCCCCCAGTGCTGCGGGATGCATCCTGGAAGACCCACTAGGATCTGGCCTCATGGGAGTCACTGGGGGAATCTGAGACCCAACGACAGTGGATGAGAGAGAGATGGAGAAGAGGGCAAAGCTTAGAGCACCCAGCACTCAGATCTCGGTGAACCGCATTCCTTCTCATGGCAGCGCCCCAGCAGAGGTCCCAGCCAGTGGCTCTGCCCATCTGCAGAGCTGAGCGAGTGGCCCTGTCTGGCCAGGGAGCTCGGGGGGGGAGGGGGGCAGTCCTGCTTGATTTGGGTCCCCAGTCAGTGGGCCATACTGGCTGTGGGTCCTGATCTACCACAGTGCCTAGACAGGGAAGCAAATTTGTAGCCCCTCCAGTTGTGTGCATTCAGGAAGCCTGGCCAGAGAACCTGGGCAGCCGTGGGGCCTATCCTACAGCCCCACTCAGGCAGGGAGCCAGGCCAGCAGGCCCATCCAATGGTTCAGCGTCGCCCCTGGCCCTGTATAACCGGGCAGCCTCAGCGTCGCCCCTGGCCCCGCATAACCGGGCAGCCTCAGCGTCCAGCCAACAGCACTGCCCAGAAGCGGAGCCCAGTCCATGGCTCTGCCCAATTGCTTTTTCTTTTTTTTTTGCATTACACCATATTTATCATTATGAGAAAGGTAAACTAAGATATCTGTATCACTTTGGTATAATAAACAACAATCACACTCTACTTATCATATTGGTTTCCTGAGAGGGAAACATAAAACAATTAAACATGGGATTAGAGAATAACAAGGGCCTTAAAAATCTAGAAAAGGAATTAGAATTAAGGGTCTCTGAGAATGTTTCCTTCTTTGATCTTTCTTTTGACTGTGAATTGATGGGAAGTTTGGGGGTGAGTGAAGTGAATTGATGGGAAGTTTGGGGTGAGTGAAGCAGGAGTTAATTATATTCTCCTTTGACTTGTTAATACAAGATAAAGATGGATAAGTTACCTTGTGATTATTTGTTCTGTGATTATACCCCAATCACTGGGCCAAAGCCAAAATACTTGTGATTGCTATAAACACCTACGTACGGCTTCTCACGTGCCAGGATCTGTTGTTACTAAGCCCTGGACATTATTCCTTCATTCGTGGAATCTTCATACAGTGCAGTGAGACAGGTATCACCACCATCTGCCCCACACAGCTAGTCAACAAAGGCAGAGAGGAAAGGAAGTTACCAGAGCTCCCCAGTCAACAGGCCGCCAAAGTGGGATGTGAACCTGTGCAAAATGGTACCAGAGTTTGTGCACGCAACCACGACACTGCAATGCCTTCCAGTGAAACACTGAATTTAATGAGAACGAGAATGGGGGGTAGGGGACTTGCCAAGTGAGGTTTCCTTTAACTTACACGACTTGTCAATCACCAGGTAGAGGTCTTACATTATTTCCTTTATTGCTAATATTGAATTTTGATTTGAGCATGGCAAGCTCTCATTGGTTATTAATTTTTAGAAAAATGGTACGTAGAATTGTGTTCTTTCTGTTGGATTCAGATTCAGAGGTAGCAAGAACTGAGGCAGATCTCAATTCTCCTCAAATAGCTGAGGCTAGGAGTAACATCCTGGGCTCACGTGGGTTCTGATTCAAATACACTATAATTTTAGAGGCAGACTTTGTGATTTTATATACTGTGGCTGCCACAAATGTACTTAGTGAACTTAATACTGCTCCCCTTCTAAGAAATTCTAATTATTTTTAATGCTTTCAACCACGTTTATATTAGTTCTTGTGCACATGTAGCAAGCTGGACGGCCCAGCCCACTAGCCCACAGCAGCACCTGCTCAGGTAGAATAGTTAAGCCGTAGGATCTGAGCGCGTCGTTGTTTCAACCATGGGTAATTTTTCTAATGTTGATAAGATAGTCTATACTGTTCTGTACCACCCCCGTTTTACACAATTCTCAGTATATGGAATCTTCAGACACTAAATAAAATTGGAGCAGTTCTGATGTTCAAATGTCTAACAATTTACACAATGAAAACAATCCACTTTTTGTGCCAATGATTTCGACAAGTTCAAGCCTGACTCCTATTCTTCTGAGACTTTTTATAAGCCTGATTGTCCATTTCTCTTCCTCGTTGTTTATGGATTTTGCATTTGTGATCACCCCCTTGCTAAAATGTATTTGTAAACCTAGCGCTGAAGTACCGTCTAGTGTTCCTAAGCACACGAAGGATGTAATATTCTTTACAGAGAAAACATGTGTTAGACAATCTTCATTCAGGCATGAGTTAAGTGCTCTTGCTGTGAGTTGAATGTCAATGAATCAACAATATACATTAAGAGGGGTGTTTAAAACACACACACACACACACACACACACACAAAAGAAGGTTATGTACTGATCAATTGATGAAAATGCTCTGACCAGAGGCTTGCAGGACTCTAACCCTATTTTTCCCCGAGGAGCAATGGCTCAGTATTCATTAATTCAGTGCTCTTGGAGATGTTATAGAACATAACTACTGTGAACAGTGAGAACTGACTGTCTTTACTTAAGTTTAGTAAACAATATATCTTTTATTTAAAAGTACCTTTTGCTCTGATTGTCAGTTTAGCTGTTGTCCCTTCCTTGACATCTCATATTGCCCTTCAGCTGTAACCACATTTCTTTGATCCTCTTACAGGAAAACATTTATGTGACCCAATCCAGTGTTCAGGTCTCAGCCTACGTCTTACCTGACTCCCAGCAGCATTTGTGAAATTTACCACTCTCTCCTTGGAAATGTGATCTGACTTCCTGGAAAGCACATACCTGGTTTTCTTTACACGTTACTGGCTCCTTCATCTCATGCTTTTGTTTGCTTCCTCTAACTCATCTTGACCTCTAGGTATTAGTACCCCAGAACTCAGTTCTCGAACCTCTTCTCTGATTTCTCTCCAGGTCCTTATTTGACACCATGGCGTTAAGTACTCTCTACATGCTGTTGCCTCCCTAATTTCTGTTGTCAGCATCCATGTGTTACCTGAGCTTGACAAGCAAATATCCAATTGTCCCCTCCCTCCAAAAATGGGATATTTAACGTATATTTCAAACTTAGTATGTCCAGCATAAACTACCAATTCTTCCTTCCCCACCCTAAACATGCTTCTTTTTTGAACTCTACATCTCAGTAAATATCCATTCTTGATTCTCCCCTTTCACCAAAATATACTCCCAATCAATCAAAAACTCTATTCAGCTCTAGTTTTTTTAAAAAATGAACAACAGCCAAGACATGGAAGCAAACTCACCGTCCACTGACAGATGAACGGATAAGGAAGATGTGGTACATACACACAATGGAATATTACTCAGCCATAAAAAGGAGTGGAATAATGCCACCTGCAGCCGCATCAATGGACCTAGAGATGGTCATTATAACTGAAGTAAGTCAGACAGAGAAAGACAAATGTCACACGATATCACTTACATGGGGGATTAAAAAAAACGATACAAATGAACTTATTTACAAAACTAAAATAGACTCACAGACTTAGAAAACAAATTTATGGTTACTGAAGGGGAAAGAGGAGCGGAGGGATAACTCAGGAGTTTGGGATTAACAGATATACACTACTGTATACAAAATAAACAACAATGTCCTACTGTATAGCACAGGGAACTATATTCAATATCTTATAATAACCAATAGTGGAAAAGAACCTGAAAATGAAGATATATATATGTGTATGTGTGTGTGTATATATATATATATATATATATATATATATGTGAATCACTTTGCTGTACACCTTAAACTAACACAACATTGTAAATCAACTATACTTCAATTAAAAATAAAGAAGAGTCCTGAATTTAATGACTTTCTCTCTGTCCACTATTAACACCTGAATTCCCAACTGGTATCCTGTTTCCAGGACTTCCCCCCTACAATCCACCTCCACACAGCAGCAGACCGTATTCCTCCATGCTCAACCGTTAAGTGATCTGACCTCTGGCTGCCCCTCTGACCTCGATTTCTTGCTTCCGTCATGTTGGCGTTCTTGCTGACCAGTCACACCTCAGGGCCTTTGCACTTGCTGCTGTGTTCTTCAGCATGGAACTCTCTTCCCCTAGAGAGTCTTAAGCACACTTCCTCACTTTATTCAGGTCTTTGTTCAAATATTAAAATTTTAGAGGCTTCCCCAACAGTAATCTCTATAATGGTCTCATTCTGCCCCACCTCTCCATCCTCTTACACTGAATTACTCTTCTTCATAGCATTTGCTGTGTGTTCTTATGTATTTCTGTCCCTCATTTCGTCCAGCCAGAATATATAGCTTTTGAAGTCAAGGATTTCACTGAAATTAACAATATATTCCCGGTACCTAGAATATTAGTTGGCACACAGTAGGCATCCAAATATTGAATGAATAAAGATAACTAAGAAATTTGAATAATTTTACTTGATGAACATATGGCATTTTCTATAAATATTACTGAAAACACATCTTCCCTTTAGCACAGTTTTATACATACGACCCACTCCTCTCACTCACACATGACTTTTGTATTATTATGAACTTAGTGTTGTTAGATTTTTTTTTTATAGATTCCATTTACCCCAATTGACTATTTGTTTTCTAATTGATAGCCAAATTGCATCAATTGTGGAAGTTTCTTTGCGTTGGGTTCTTTCTACATTTTGGCTTATCGCAGATACTTTGCAAAGTGTTCCTGCTTTTTTGACAACACAATATGTTCTCGGTCTAACTTGATGTTACTGTTTGCAAATGGGGAATCAGCTATTTTCCAAGAACCGTGACTCCTTTAAGGTAATGGTTCTCAAGCATGTGAACACAACTAAATCATCTGGGGAGTTTCAAAATGTCTCCGTGCTCAGGCTGCACCCCAGACCGAACGAATCAGAGTCTTGGCAGGGGGATCCAGGCATCAGTATTTTTTACAGGTGTAGCCAAAACTGAGAACAATATTGGAGACCCAAATAAGGAGGCCAATTAGAACACATGAGATTTTTCAGAAGAGTATTCTTTAAGGACAGATGACACAAGGAGCTCTAGAAACAGAAAAATAAAAAATAAAACAAAAATCAAGACAATTATTAAACAGAAAGCAACTCTTTTTTTCCCTGAATGTTGAATTCAGGTTCATGCTTTCAACATAACTTTTTTGACTAAGTTCTTTCTTATCTTGTTCTGATAGAAAACTTAAAATTTATGTGCATGTCCAAAGGAACCAGCTTTTCTTATCTGACATATGCAACACCATACTATATATTGTCATAGCAAATGATGTCTGTAAATTACAATATTATTTAAAAAACTGAAAACATTCCATTTTCTTTAACACAATTGTATCTTACCGGGGTATATTAGAAACATATCCACAATTCACTATTCATTTTACCATTTCATTTAGGGCTTCAGAACAAATGAGATATGCTATAATTAGGCAAGAATATTTAGGCAAAAGTTCATGAGGATTGCTACATGGTATATAATGAATGCCTTGTTTAAGTCTTGACCAGATGTCTTAGAAATAGTTTAACAGTATACAGGTCCTACTGTCACTTTTTCACTCACTCTAATACACTTTCAAGAATGAGAAGAAAAGTAAAACCACGGTGAACGTGTTGAGAATTTTAAATAGTTCTGAAGACGCCAATGGGAACATGTCTTTCTAATGAATCGTTTGTCACAGACAAAAAAGACTAAGAACTATCATGTATTTGCCCACTTCTGCCCTATCCCATAAATTTGTCTATAATTTATCTTTTCATTATTTATTTATGAACCAACTATTAGATCTATTAAAATCCACGAGACACTGGGCCAAATTATGTATGCTCACTTTGAGTTTGTACTTAATATTCAGACTGATAAATCCTAGTAACAATGGCTAAGAGATGGATTCAAAACAGGTAAATTGTATAGAACCTGTAATTGTCTTGAATGCTAATTGGGGTCATCTGGTCCAGATATTTTTTAGACTTTTTTGGTTACTGACCTTAGATAATCATGGGGGGTTTATGGACTTTCTCTCTAGAAAAATGAATAATGCTTGGATGACCACACGGAAAATTTTCATACCACTCTTGCAGGTTTAGCCATGTACTTCTCAAAAGCCCATTTTACAGATAAGAAAAGCAAAATCAATCAAGTGACAGTGACTTAACCGAGAACTCTCAACTCATTATACTAGTGTTTCATTTATTACTAGTTTCAGACTAGTCTCCAAAGATGGTGTATTTCTGCTTTATTAACACGTTGAACTCCTGTTTGTCCTTGAAACACCAGATTCTTTTCAACCTAGAATGAAAAACGGGTTCAGCAGAAAATAACTCTTCAAACATAATAAAACAGAAACTACAAAGTGCTCGCGGGTTTACTAGCGTGCATCTATTTTGTTTTGTTTTTAAATTTCACACCATGTTGTCGCTTCTTCTAGTAATTTGATTTTAGGTCAAACAAAGCTGCCAGCCAGAAAGGTAGAAAATGCAGGTCCCCTTTTCCTGTACCCTAAGCGCCTACCATTGGCTACAAAGCACTTTCCAGTGTATCTCCTGGAGCCTATAATGACAGGGCCTGCAATCTACCACTTCAATCAGATTCGCACTTGTGGAAGATCATGAGGTAAAACCCACTGCACATCCTTATCTGGAAACTTCCAGGATGAGGGAGATGCAACCTCACTGACAGCCGAGACCATTGGTATCTGGACTCTGGAGCAGTCGCCGGATGTAATGGCCACAAAGGAAAGAACAGCCTAATAGTTATCAGAACACCTAAGACGATCTCAAGAGGGAGAAGGTCAAGTCAGGAACCTGGGCTAACTCATTTCTCCCTCTATGACTTCTTACAATTCAAGTCTCACCTATGAGGTTGCCAGACTTAGACACTAAAATGCAGATACTTCCCTGTTTGTCATAGGGCAATAAGCTTAGCCAATGTAGGAGCATTTCTAGATTTAATATAGATAACGTTATATTATCTATATAATATAGATATGTTTAATATAGATGTTATTAAAATATTAATTTTAATATTCATTCTATATCAATGCAGAATACTTATCTAAGTAATACCACCTATTAAAGAGACAAAATACTAATCTCATGATGGTGTACTTCATACATCTATCTAATTGATAACTTTGCGGGCGTTCGACTTCCATTTTTCTGAAAAGAGGAACAGTTCTGTGCCACTTTAGCCACACCCAGTTCACAGAACCCTTCAGGAAGATGACTATTATGGGCTGAATCGTGCCTTCTCTCAAGTCATAATTGAAATCCTAACACCCAGTACTTCAGAATGCAGCCGTATTTGGAGATAGCATCATTACAGACATAATTAAGATAAAACGAGGTCATTAGGGAGGGCTGTAACACAATATTACTAGTGCCCTTTATACAAAGAGGAAGTTTGGACACAGACATGAACAGAGGGAAGACGATGTGAAGACACAAGGAGAAGATGGCCATCTACAAGCCAAGGAAAGAGCCCTGGAATAGAAAGTTCCCTCACAGCCCTAAGAGGGAGCCAACCCTGTCAAATAGCCCCATCTTGGATGTCTAGCCTCCAGAACGGTGAGAAGATACATTTCTGTTGTTTAAGCCACTCAGTCTGCAGTTGTTACAGCAACCCTAGCAAACTAACACAATGACTTGACTGTACATTAAACAAAACCAGTAAAGGATAGTGTGGGGTTGGGATCCCAGGGTGGCTCTAGTCTGTGAATGGGGTCCATGCCCATCAACCTACCTTGTTTCTTCATGGGTGAGTTGGGGTAATATGCCTGTTACATGGGCATGTATAAGCTTAAGTTAGAAAAAGACAGAGAACCAACTCGCAGCAAGCTTACTGTTTAATGACACTGTTTTGTTTCGTTTTGTTTTTTTTCTCATCAAGCAAAGTGAATGTCAGTGATGAAAAAGCAATAAACCATTTCTCATCAGTGAAAATGATGGTCCAGACAGCAGTGAGTGGGAATTTCAATAAGATTTGTCCTGTGATACAGACTTCCAAGATCTGTCTTTGGAGTGTAAGCCGTGTATCAAAAAGAGAACACAGAGAAGATTATGCAGGTTTTCCAATAAATTGGAATTCTCCAAAGACTTGTATGTAATATTTGAATGTGTTGATTCACTTATTCAGTCAACTTTTATTAAATGCTAACCACTTCCCCGGTTAGAGGTGAAATTTCAGTCTTGTAGCTTTCATTGCGACTGTACTTTTATTGTAGTCCTTATAACAACTGGAATATAATTATTATGCCAGCGTTAATTTACGTAGTGACAAATCTTCCACCCCCCCACTCCACATCCAATCGGGACAGAGATGTGGTCTGTCTTTTATCCCTTCACCTAGCACAGCACACTGTTCAAAATCCCTTCACCTAGCACAGCACACTGTTCAAAACCCCTTCACCTAGCATAGTACATTGTCGAAACATACAGAAAGAAATCAGATCGGTTCCTGAGTAAACATTATAGGGTGAGAAACGTTAAAAAACCATGGCCAAAAGGGGAGAACTACTGTATGGGTCTATCAATTATGATTTCAGTTCCAGTTTGTAAGTTCACATGCCTACCAGAAGGAAAAAAATGATTTTCATCTCAACAACAATGTATCTCAACAAGATTCGCTGGGGGTTACAGTGAGGATATAGGAAGAAGGAAGAAAAAATTGATGACCTACTTGTGAGGGATAAAATATATTAACATGAGAATTAACAACTTCTCCCTTTCCCCCAACTGGCTAAAGAGAATTCTGTTCTTCTCTTGAAAAGATAAAACAGAATGGTAAGACTCGAGGATCGGTAAGAACCCATCCTCCACTACTGACAGCGTTCCTCCTGCTGTCAGGAAGCAGCCTTGACTTTGCAAGGCAGGACCAGGGAACGGAAGGTGGACTGGAGCCTGGGGCCGAGGTTTTTCTGCATGGACCAGGGGTCGATGAGGGGAGTGAGTGGGAGGGTAATGGGACAGTGAATGGGAGAATATTAAAGGATTTACTTAGAGGGGTGGCCTTGGTGATAACTTTACAGCGTCATACCATCAGGGAAGGATCTGAAGTATTTTGATGTTATTTTGGGTTTTGAATTAAGTTCTTTATAGTGTTGAATGACCACATTCCTTGACCTCACTGCAGATGCTGATACTGCCAGAGACCAAAGAGGGTGCTGCCTTTTTTTTTTTTTTTTTGGCCATGCCTCGTGGCTTGTGGGATGTTATTTCCCCAACCAGGGATTGAACCCTGGCCCTCAGCAGTGAATTAGGTTATGGAGTCCTAACCCCTGGACCACCAGCGAATTCCCCTATCTTGCTGTGTTTACGTGTCATTCCAACACTGGACAGGTATGGGCCAAGGCTTCATGCATCTCCGAGCATTCTGACATATTTCATACCCAACGCGTCACCGAATCACTGGCTCCTTTTTCAAGGGTGAAATGCAATTTAATAAGGTTGAAGAAAACATTATGCTGCTTTCCTTTACACTTATGCAAGGAAGGGAAAAAAAAAAAAAACCTCCCCAAAGAACCTCTGTCCATTAAAGAGGAAGGAAGATAAGTTCTGGATGCCGAGAGGAAAAGGAAAATTAGCTTAGCTAGGCAGACAGTCACCGCACCCACCTGCTCCACACAGGAAACGCGAAGTTAGCCAACTCAGCTGTTATAAGAGGAACGCCTCCACGACAGCCTCTGCACTGTGCTGCAGAGGGTAAGGAACACACAGGGCGACCCTGGTGGGGTTTCTTAGTCTGAAGGAGAAAAGCCATCGTGGGGACAGAAGAACAGTTTCAGCGCACCAACATCACACTTGCTAAGGACAAAATCTATCATCCAGTTACCAGGTCGTATCTATTTCCCCTCTTAGATCTGCACGCATCCATTTACGTTGAAACTGCAATCTTACTTTATGTATATTAGGAATAATATTTTACACTGTAAGAAAGCAAACGTGAGGGTAAATTATTCACATCCCCAGGCACTTAGCAGAGAACAGAAGGCGCTCTATCAGCAGGCATGTACCGCCTACGATATGCACGACGACCGCATCTCAGGTCAGCAGAGACCTGGCTGGTCTACGGTGCAGCAGCTTGGATTGTGTGAAAGTGCTTGGGGGCAGTGTCTTCAGGACTAAGTGCACAGACTCTGGCTGGCTGGCTTTGGTTTGCATACAGCTCCAATGCTCTCAGTGCGATTCTAGTCAAGACACTGAAGCCCCCCTGCATCTTCATTTCCTGCCTGTAAATGATGATGAGTACCTCCTACGTCACATACTGTCGCAAGGATTAAGTAAGCTAATATGTACAGGGTGCTTAAAAGGTAGTTAGCCCTGAAGAACTGCTAGGAAAATTTTTTTTTCTGATTACATGGGATGGTTCATACTTATAATCACACAAAGTGTTAAGTTTCATTAGACGCTGAACACTCTATAATAACCACTGTCTAAAAACTAAATATGATAAAGATTGATGACCACAGAAGTTACCACAATAAAAACTGTGAGTACATGATGAAATTGACATCCATGAAAATGGAAGACTACCTCTGCTTACGCAATGGGGACTCCAATTCATTCCAGCAGTGCGCATCTCGTGATTTTATAAGTTCATGTTAGGCATTATTATTGGTCGAATTTTTTCTTACTTCAGTATGCTTTGGGAGGACACTTTCTCAGAATCAGCAAACTATCGGCAAAGTAGATTTTATATAATGACTCAACTTTTTATAAATAAGAAACCTGTATCTATCTGATCAAATTACTTTTTCTATTCTACTAAAATGTGATTTTTTTTTCACCCTCTGCTGAATATCATGATTTTGTTTGACAAGCATATTATCCACGGAAAAAGCTTTGAAGAGTTGGATTGCATAATCGGTCTTCCTTTATGTTTCTTTTTAAGAAAAATACTCTTTTCAATTTTAACACATTTTCTCCTAGAAATCCTCTTTCTTATTAGTGTGCATTGTCAGTGTTGAGTTCTTCCATTTTGCATCTTAATATCAAATAAAGCCGTCATGCATATGAGAACTGATGGGGAATTTCAGTGACTAAAAGCGAGAAAACAGAGTGAATCACAGTGAGGAAGAGCCTGAAAACACTGACAGGAGCTTGGGAGCTCGGCTCCTGCTAGGTCTGTCTTCACAGCTGACTCTGTCTTCTCTTTGCCGTCGCAGCGTATCGACAGGGTTGAGCTAATAACACCATTGTGTAGGGAGAGAAATGCTTCACTACTTACTTGCTTCATTACGTGCCTGACAACATTTCCATAACATCCATTTGCGGAGTGCTGCGCACGTGTTCCGTGCTCAGGACCACGAGTCTGAGCAGACCGCACAGAACCAGGCTGCTTCCTGCAATGAACCCACTGATAGGAGAACCACTCGTCTGGCACCAAACCTACCAGCACCTTCAAAAGTCCTATCAATCACTTTGGAGGGGGTTAAATATTGGGAAGCCCCGATACGAAAAAAAACAAAAATTTTTCTTGTTCATTGTGCGTAACTGTAACCCATTTCTTAAAGCAAGCTGGAAATCTACGTTGATTTAAATAAATCCTTAGCTTCGAAATTATGTGCAGCCGTTCAGACTCAATGAAATATTTATTCAAAATCAACAAGCTGCCCTTAGGAGTCTTTCACCATAAAGGCAAACATTTTATTTAGTGCACTTGATTCTCACCTATGGCAGTCTTGCAGCCTTCTAACATGAGGGAGACTGATTTATTTCAGATCAGGCAATTTAAATAGAACGTAACCTTGCCATACAGGTAAAAGCACTTGCCCCGGGCTATTACTTAGCCTGACCACAGGGCTTTCTGGAAACAGCGCAGCTTTATAAGTGTCAGCTCACGGCTAAATCAATGTTTATGCATGATGCATCTCTGAATAGCAAACACTGGCTTGCCTGCAAGCTAAACAATGTTTTTATCTGTTTGCCTATTTCTGGTTCTTCCACCACTGCACGGAGTGTTGCAAATCGCATTTAGTAACAATTATTTGCTGGGAGCTCACGAAAAGCAAAGTGGTGTGATTAATGAAAAGTGACACACAACGATTACTTTGTCGTGCCAGTCTCCTTGGCAAAAGAGTGCCTCTGCTGAACCCAAGTCTGACCTCCTTTACCTTTAACAAGGTCAAGGGGGATGCTAAACGCCGGGAAGATTAGTTCCTACAAAGACTCCAGAATGACTTAACCAGGCTGCATTCCCTGGTGAACTGCACAGAGCCAATTAAATAGAATGACGCCGCTTTGACCTCGGTCACAAAGATGGAATTAAAAACAGAAGATGACAGGTTTTCTCCTGAAATATGTAAAGCAGAAAACTCAGACATTTGACACGGCATTATTCCCTATTCAAAAAATAAAAATAAACAAGTTTAAAATCAAAGTTTGTCCAAACTGATCAGGAGATGTGCTCTACGTTCTCCTTTTCTGATTCAAATCAAAACTGTTGCTCTACCCCATTTCACCGAGGGACGCAATGATACATTTCCTTGTTGTTCTCGTGTGGCCCTGCAGAGTGACAAGCTGACAAAATGACAGTGACCGCTACTGTAACAGGAACTTTACCTTTTAAAATATATCTCTTTTGACCAAAAATAGTTCTTTTTTTTTTTTTTAATAGCAGAGTAGTATAAATAGGTCACAAAGAGTGGGTGGGGGGAAGATGAGAATCTTTGACGAGATTAAATATTTCATCAAGATTTCTAAGCTTCTCCTCAGGTGCTCAATTTAAACTGGTAAACACACGAGAACAAGTCAGTAGCAATGGAGTGAGACACAAAATGGAATGGATTGTAGAAGAAAAAACTGCCGAAGTCATGCTTAATGAGATCACATAGCAAAATATATTTTCTCCTCCCCCCGTATCCCACCAATTTTAGCAGACTGATTCTTTTTTTTTGCATCAGTAATACTTACAACTTGAAGCAATTGCTTCTTTTCAACTTCATTAAAATTAAGAAATAAACATATGTCCGAGATGCAAGAAATTATACATCTTCCCACCACTAACTTCTATTAGGAATGCTTTCTTGCAGAACAAAAAAACTGACTCTGAAATAAAATAAAAATCAAACTTAGAAATGCTGACATTCACTTCAAGAAGGCAATTTTCATGAGCGTTTTATTTTCCCACACGCAATCCGCACAATCTAGCAACATTGTTCTCTGCGGTCAATGCCTACTTTATTGGAAATCGTCACTGATTCTGAATGTGAATGACGGAACAGTCACGATGCAGGGGCACTTTTGAACTTTGCAGGAGAATTTTTGTTCTGGAGGAGAGGTCTACAGGAAAATTAAAACAAAACAAATGGGTATACTTCCTCAAGATACTATACTCATTTGTCAATGATTTTTTGTTAAAGGAATAAAAATCCTCTTCAGAAAATTTGATGGTTCATCCTCCTCTGAATTTCAATGCACGTTAGTTACGCAGCCATTCATTAATCGTGGAGGTTAAGCTTGTAGGTGCTAACCGTCTCACAGGGTACCTCCAATTTGCTTCCTGCAATTATTAGACTTCAAGCGGTTTCTATAAAGATTCGCTTTCTTCCAAAACAAAACAAATGTTTGTCTATGTGAGATGATAGTCAGGTATATTTCTAATTCCAAACCTTAAAATGAACTGCATAAATAAATATACTGAGAGTCCTTGGCCTAGGTTCCCTTCTTAATTTAAAGGAAATTATATTTTGTACCTATCTCAACTGTGAAAAAGTCCTCAGCTAACTACTTTCTATAAGTTGTATAATGAAGATTAATAAGAAATAACTAACCAATATGTCTATAAAATGCAACATCTGCAGCAGTTAAAAAGGATGAAGTACTGAGAGAAAAATGCCAAAAATCACTAAGTAAAAGAAGCAAATTGTGTATGATACTCAAAATGTTTAATAAATGTTCATGTGTGGGAACAATAATAATGAAGCAGTAATACTACAGTTATACTGTTTTCTAACACTTGTCTACAGTCCTGAATCTTGATGGAAACAGGTGGGCACACAAACTCAGCCCCTAACATGACCTTTACCTCAACAGCATTCTCTTTGTTCTTCTACTTAAAGGCAAATGTATTTTTCCATCACTCAGTCTGTGGCAAAATAGTTTCACCTAGACTCTTTCTAAACAAAACGAGTTAAATAAAAGTAATTTTTACTTAGACCCTTTAAACACATTGGTATTAGTACCTTCTATTAGGAGGAACATAAAAGAGCAGATTTATGTTCCTGAGGGCTTTAAAAAGAAGGGACAATTGTGCATGGAATGAATAACTGAAAATCACTTTTCTTATGACAGATATTAAAATGTATGGATAACGTCTAGATTGGGAAGACACCTTCAAGATCATCATGATTATACTGGAATGCAGATTGAGGTCCAAAGAAGACAGGTATTTTGCCAAGATCTTACTGCTACCCTTTGGCAGATCTGAGATCAAAATCTTGATCTGCTACGACCATGTTATATTTTCTCTCTGTTCCACACTGCCTTTCAGTGTGTAATCCTAAAACCAAAACCACAATTTTATTAAGGTCATGGGATTACTGAATAAGATGGCTACTATTCTAGAGTATAGTTCCAGATTTGGAATGTGTCAGAGTGATTTTTTTCTAAAATAAAGTTTCCAAATGCAAGGCTTAGACAAAGTGAGAGAGAGGCATGGACATATCTACACTACCAAACGTAAAATAGCTAGCTAGTGGGAAGCAGCAGCATAGCACAGGGAGATCAGCTCGATGCTTTGTGACCACCTGGAGGGGTGGGATAGGGAGGGAGGGAGGGAGACGCAAGAGGAAAGAGATATGGGGATATATGTATACGTATAGCTGATTCACTTTGTTATACAGCAGAAACTAACACACCATTGTAAAGCAATTATACTCCAATAAAGATGTAAAAAAAAAAACTCCCCCCAAAAAATAAAATATTGGATGTAGAATTTTAAAAAAAAATGCAAGGCTTATGTGTAGAAACGTTCTTTGGCATTAAAGTAAATAACTAGAAATATTTTTAAGTTCTGAAATAGACCCTGGGGGACAGCAAGGATCTCTGGAATCAGATTTCAATGGTCCTTGGCTGGTTTTTGGCCTCGGGCACCGTATTTATGTCTTTGAACGTTAGTGTCCTCATTCGCAAAGGAAGATGTATTAAGTTCTATCTTCAGAGTGCTTTTGCTTTTTTTTTCTTTTTAAGATTAGGATAAGAAAGGTACCTGACACAGTGCCTTATAGAGTAAGCATTCAATAGAGGTCAGTTTCTTCCTCTTTACTCTCAGAAATTAATAATAAAGAGAAAATAATCTGCTGGGAAATCTGATTATTCTGCACAGATCACTTAATCGTGGTTAACAACACAAATGAAGGGAGATTTGCACTGTAATGTAACATCGAAAAACCAGGAAATGGAAGAAATGACTTTGGCGTGACGGCTCTCAGAGCTTTGAAGGAAAAGACCTTAAACTTGGCTTCAGTCGGCTGGCTACGGCAGGGAGACCTGTGCCCTCTTTCTAGACTCTCCCTGGTCCCCATGGCTTGGTGAGAATTCTTGCTACAGTCCGTCCACCGCAGAACAAAGACCAGACCTGCCCTGGGTCGAGACAGAGTTTTATTTGAAGGTTCTTGAGGCCACAGTTCTGCTTTTGAAAAGGCTCGGTAACAGGAAACAGATAATTATTAGGAATCCAGGGTTCCTCATCAGTGCGGGAGGTGAGACACCGAGAGAGGAGGTAGTTGACCCCAGAACACTTGTGACAAGAGAGAAAAAAATAAAATAAGAAGATGAGCTCTGGCTTCCGACACTGCCCTTGTCCTTCCTTCGTTTCAGGTGCTGCCCCCTTGTTCCCTGGCGTCCTGAGGACTCTGTGGTCTGACCCGCACCCTCCTCTCTGTGCCTTGATGGAGTCGGAGGGCAGAAATGCAAAGAGCCCTGAGTGCTGGCGTCAAAAGGGTTGAGTTCAATCTCTGCGCCTGTAACTCACTAGCTGTCACCCCAGAGACTTAAGCTCTTGAGCCCCAGTCCCTCCATCCACAGAATGAATCTCACAAGTCGGTCTGTTAACCACATATCGAGTCCAGTATCATATTTCAGGCTCCGGGCTAGGCACTGAGAATCTAGAAATGCATCGCACTTGGCCCCGTACTTGAAAAGTCTTCCTAACTAGATATGTCTTAGGAACAACAGAAAGAGACAAATAAAAGTACCTCCCTGGAGCTATGGTGAAATATAATGTTATATATATAAATCTATGGAGTTATTAGAGAGGATTCCATGTTTCACGTTAGTATTATTATTGGAGAGATTAGAGGACATTCCTGATACATTGTTCATGTGGGCAGCGTATTACTGTGGCCTTCAGGAAACAACTTCCCTTTGTTTAATACAATGGTGAATAAATGTCAGGTAATAAAGGAAGTACTGATGACGGAGAAGTTGGGAGAGGCAGCAAGGCAGCAGCAGAAAGACGTGTCGCCTCTCTCTGCTGTGTGCTATAATCTAACAGTGAAGTGCTTTATCATCATGAGATTTCTATTATACATGCTATAAAACTCTGACTCTGTCAGCTAAAATGTCTCATTCTATTAGTTCTTAATGTACACGGATACCTGCAATGGAATTCCACCAGTCTTATGACTCACCACATGGCATTGTCATGAAATGCCAAAATAATAGTCTTTGAAAATGCAAACACATGTCCAGCTTTGGGGAGCTCATTTACTTTTAATTATTATTCTCAGTAAAATTTTCAGAATGGTAAAAATATATGCAGACTTGCAGCTAAGTGCTGTTTTAACCCCTACATTAAAAAAAAAAGCACTTCTTCTAGAAAGTGCTTAGCCTATAAAAAGAACACAAGCAGTATTACTGACTATTCCATGTCATAGACTGTCCGTTTTCTTGAGCAAGTTGGCAAATGGCTGTGCCCACGTCTCCATCACACGGTAATACAGCAGTCTTCAAATTCTTTTTTCACTTTTAATCTACAAAGTCACATACTCTGTTTAATGAAGTACTTTGATAACATAAAAGGATTTCTGCCCATTCTGGCTCAGAAGCTAGAAGTCTTTCAAACCTGAACAGTCATCTCCCTGCTCAAGAGAAGATGGGAACAAGCAAATTCACAGGAAGCTCCATCTTCGGCAACACTGTGGGTACGGCCGAGGACATGGCAGTGGGAGGGAAAGAAAGCGAAGCTGACTAATCAACCAAAATTTCAGGATTTCATTGTATCACTTGCTCTTCTGTGAAATCCCAAAATATCAGAAACACTTTGTTTAAATATACAATAACTAATAAAACCGCAGTTGAGCGCTACACTTAATTGATTTGGGGACTGCCCCAAACTCTACTCAAGGTTCCAAACTGGGCTACTGGAGCTTAAAACTGAGGACTCCTGAAGATTCCTTTTGTTATCCTTAGAACAAAAACTTAGTCCGTGCTCTGCTTTTTTTCCCAAAGTCTAAGTCAGGAGACCACTTAACTGTGCTCTTCCTAGTGGCCACAAGTCTCACTCATGTATGATCAGAACGCATCAGGCCCTCTGGGCCATCCCCACCACGTGTCTTAAGGACTAGAGGGTAGGTGGTAAGTAACACACACAAGAAATAAAAATTACAGATGATGGACCTGATTAGAAACAAACAAACCTAAGAGGTCACCTCTGAAGCCTTGTGAAGTCTCTAAGACAAGTCATAGGGAAATGAACCTTTTGGTTTGTAACGCAACAGACACAACATTGTAAATTTCCCATGGGATATTTAGAATAAGCTCGCTCTTAACTACGGTGCACTTCTTTACAGTCAGCTGAAGTAGGTGCAGAAGACGAATGTCGCGTGACGCCAACTGTAAGAACCGGTTGTTTGGCACCGAAAGGTTTGGTGCATCTGATCTGCTACAAGTTGTCTGGGTAGCAACGCTGCACGACGGAGGCTGGGAACAAGGGCAGTCATGCTCTTCGCCTATGCCTGCTGTGTCCTTCTCTCCCCAGGCCCTCAGAGGATTCCCTAAGTACCCGGAGCCCTCCTCTGCGGTGCCTCTTCTCGAACTAAACTCCTCCCCTCCCCCAGGTCTACGGCAAAGG